>NW_028261388.1:82537814-82545314 GCF_051295495.1 Thamnophis sirtalis
ATCCCACACTGATGTAAAGAGATGCAAAATTAAGTAAGTAGGTAGCATATTATGTGAAGAAGTATTCTCCATGCTACAACCGCACTCATTCTTTCTATTCATAATTTTCTTGCAAGGCTTGTTTTGAAATGAACTGACACAACATGATATGACAGCTGAGAAAATGTGAGCTTATATTAACTAATACAGTAAATTTGCTCCCTAAAGTTACATTATGTTAATTTTTCAGTCAAATATCCGCTAGACATATTTTGTCACCGGCAATCTAGTGTCTTCTCTTGTGTAATTCAGACATTGAATGATCAATATTGCCAGCAATTATATTATGAATGTAATCCATAAATAAATGAAGACACACTACCACATTCTTATTATACTAAATGTTCTATCTGACTTGTTAAAAATGTTTTCTATTCCCATACTATTTAATGTCCCCATTTTGTTCCCATTTCTGCAGTTTTCTGACTTTATTCTGCCTTTCACTTACAGGACCTATGCAGATGTGACACTGGGTGTTAAACAGGTGAAATGTGACATCCCAAAAATGTTTACAATGTTTGGGGCCACCCAATGATTTGAGGACATGAAGATGAATGCAACATTCAGAGTAAATTCAACTTATTTAATTTGATTAACTCTTTATCCTTGTTTCCTTTAAGAATTTCTTTCATCACTTTACCTGCTGCTGTCATGTCCTACCTGCCTTGTTTCATCTCAACACCTGATCACCTGATTCCTATATAGTTTCGTTCATGCCTGATTTTATCACCAATCTACCCACCAATCTCAGTTTTTCAAACATGGAAGAATATGGAGACATTATCCTGAATTTGAAAATATGGTAGATGTGCCTGTGAAATATATGTTGTGCAAACATACCAATTAAGATTAATCTGGTTTCGAAGTTGACACTCATAAAGATTAACCCCAAGTATTTCTTAGGATTATATAAATTTGGTTTCTAGGGCATAATTCTCTGCCAGTTCTAATATGATTTTTTTACATCTAAACAAGCATGAAATCCATATTATTATTTTTATCTATATTCCACCTTTATTTTTTATAATTAACTCAAGGTGGTGAACATATTTAATACTTCTTCCTCCTGTTATATTTTATATTAGAGGTCCTGTTGACTTTTAGCAGGATGGTGGTAAGTTTTATGTTTGAAATAATATTATAAGGAAACTCTTTAAAAAATCATATAGATTTATTTCCAAACAATGATGGATCTTGTGAACTGAGGCAAAGATACAATAATTAGATCCAGTCTTTATAAACTATGGTTCGATTAACTACAAAGTACAATAGGCTGAATTGGCATATACTTGTAGGCTATTAAACTACTGTGCAAAAGCAAATGATACCCAGAATGGAGATGTCTATAAAAACCTTATAAAGGAGATAAAAGGACACCACAATTGGCAAGAGAGATAAGACTGTTCGTTACTGGAAAGATACAGGTTGACAATGAAAGTTGATAATAAAAAATTAGTTGATTTTGGTGATTAATAAGTAGGAATTTAGTAACTCTTAGATTGTTTTAGATTGTTATTAAATGTTTATTTGTTAACAAATAATTAACTATAATAACAATAATGAAATGATAATGGATACAGCTTAATGATATATACATGTACTGGCAAACTAGTAAAAGAAATTTGGATATAAATTGCAAATTGTGACTTGGGAAAAAGACCTATAAATTTTATTAACAATTTTTTTATTTAGATCTTGTTATAAAGGTGTAAGCTTTTTTTTTTGGGGGGGGGGTGTCGAGAGAAGATGGGACATAAATAGTAAATGATTTTTAGCCAATTATAATAACAACAAGGAAATGTCAATGGACATTGTTTAACTATATATATATATATATATATATATATATATATATATATATATATATATATGTGTGTGTGTGTGTGTGTGTGTGTGTGTGTGTGTGTGTGTGTGTGTGTGTGTGTGTGTGTGTGTGTGTGTGTGTGTGTGTGTGTGTATTGGTAAAAGTAACTTGGATATAAATTCTAGACAGTGAGTTGGGGGGAAAATGGGGGGAAGGTTTAGAAACTTTATTAATTGACTTTTACTTAAAAGATGTCATAAAGGTATAATGTTATCGGAGGATTTTTTGAAATAACTAATGAATGCCATTATGTGGTTGTGTCTTTAAGTATGAATGATTTGAGGTAAAACATGTTCAAATAATTGTAGTCAAATGAGAATTGTGATACATTGATAGTAAGATATACAAAGATTTTGGATTTAAAGTGTATAATCTAATATGAACTATAAGTAATGAGTGTGAAAGAAATGCACAAAAGTTATCTGTAACCAATCGACACGATTTCTACAAGATGTAATGAAGAATGATTATTTTTTCTGTGTTTTTGTTCAATTCAAATTAAAAAAAAAACTTTTCAAAAAAAGTATGCTCTATATGAAATGCAGAACATTTTGCGCCACATATTTATTAACATAAGGCTAACTAGCAAAAGCCTTTAAGAGGATAGTCAGAAGAGGATCAAAATATAAATTATAGGTAATATGAATTAGAGGGTTTCACTGCCATATTGATGTAATAAACACAGAACATTGATATACAGCAATATAACTGAAGGCCAAACTCTGTTAAAACAAACAGTGATAGCAAAATCCACAAGCTACCTTCAGATATGACATTCCATTAGTATAAAATCTTCTACTGCTTATATAAAATCCCTTTTCATCTTTAGAAAAATTATTAAATCTTAATACAATAATTTACACTTGAATAAGCAAAGGCAAATGTTGAACATTCCATTGTACTAATTTGTTACTTGAAGCATTTATATTTGGTTGCACAACTCATCACAATTTCACTGTTTTAAGCACTGTTTGTGCTAGAAATATTATAATATTATTTGCTCTTCTTGTACTTCCACAAATGCTAGTAAAACACTATAGACTCACATTTTATGCTACAATAATGTTATACATAATACGAGAAATATGTTTATGTAATATAATCATTTTCATGGAGATTATACAGTTTTTGTTATATTTGGGATATGCATTTATCCATGTTTTGAAAGTAGTATTTGTTCCCTGAATTTGTGGTCCACATATGGAGAGAGAGAGAGAGAGGGAGGGAGGGAGGGAGGGAGAGAGAGAGAGAGAGAGAGGGAGAGAGAGAGAGAGAAGCAGGAGGAAGATAAAAACATCAACAAAAGCAAGGAACCAAAGATTTTCAATGTTAATGAAAATGAGATGAATGAAGTTAAAAATGGTTCTTAACTCATAAACCTAATAGCGTGTATAGATGTAACTCATGGGATGGATCAGTGTTTCTCAACCTCAGTCAATGAGGAAGGGACATGTGATACTCTGAAGCAGTGTTTCTCAGCCTCAGACATTTTAAGATGTGTAAACTTTTCCAACTCAGAATTTCCTAGCCAGCACATTAAGATGAGGTTGAGAAACAGTTGCTACCCTCTGTATGACCTCTGAATCTCCAGGTAATCTAACTCATGTTTCCCTGTTACACTAGGTGATCAGCCTTCCCTGTTATTCTGTCTAGATCAGTGCTACTCTCTGGTGTAATAATGGATTTCCCTGAACCAGGACTCCTGGAAGGCAGAGTAAGAAAAGATTTAAAAGGATTTCTTCTCCACAATTCAGAGGAAAATATCTAATTCTCTGCTGTTAACTTCCTTGGACATTCCCCCCCCCCAATTGATATCTCTAATATATATTCAGAAGATCAACAATCATTTAATTATAATTCATTTGTTTAACAAATATTTCTCCAAAGAATGGAAATAATATAGGATTTCTTTCACTCTATAGTATCTAAAAGATGATTGTGTAAATTATGCTAAACTGTGAAATAATGATTAAC
The DNA here is from genome assembly GCF_051295495.1 of Thamnophis sirtalis. Taxonomy (NCBI): domain Eukaryota; kingdom Metazoa; phylum Chordata; class Lepidosauria; order Squamata; family Natricidae; genus Thamnophis; species Thamnophis sirtalis. The sequence continues at coordinate 82,541,692 of NW_028261388.1, forward strand.
CCAAACTGACCTATTGAGTTTTAAGACTGAATAAATATTTGACTCCAGTTTTCAATCAGAATTTAGCACTCTTTCCTAAATTATATTTGCTATCATACCTTATTATGATATACTGTTATGAGATATCAAGTAACATATTATTTGATAGAATATAACAGCAGGAACTATTGTGGTGGTGATTTCACTGGCTTATTTGATAGCTCATTCTCTCTTGGACATACGACACACACAAAATATTATTTGATTTTCATTCATTATAAAAAGGATTGTGGCTGAAATAATTGTAAATGCCAAATAACAACATGAAAATTTTTGGAAGTTTTTGATTAGATTTTGTTGTTGTATTGTGTGAATTGAATGTAGGATGGTGTTCAATAAACCTTTGATCCTTACGTCGATGAAGATTCTTAGTCATCCAGGTAAAGCTGTCTGAAAGTTGAGTCATGGAAATTGGACTTATTATTTTTTTAATTGGTTTCAGATGTAGCTTCATCGATTAAAGCAAGTTAATTAGGTAGAGAGCATTGGAATGTACCAACTCTTCCCACATCAACCTCAAAGGGTTTCCTCTCCAAAGTGAGTAACAATATATCAGTGAGGATTCTCTGTCATCCAGGTAAGGAGTCATAGCAACTGGACATGTATATTTTGTACCTTTTGAGATATTTTGATAGCTTGTAGTGTTTGTTTTTGTTTTTAGTTCAGAAGTCAGTTAGTTATGTAGAGATTTATTGATTGAATTTTAGTGGTTTTATGCATGTTGAAGCATCTTGAAGAAGGCAAATTTATTGAAGGAAAAAGTTTAGTGCCTAGGGGTTTGGGGGAACTTGGTGAGTTAATATAAATAGAATGCCTGTTGTTAATAGAAGACTTGCTATGGTAATGATTAGTGTGCTGACTTTAATGGTTTGTGGTATAATACCATTTGTATGTTATTGTTTGTAGGGTTTGGTCATTATACTTACAAAAATTGATCCAAGATTACGCTGAAATGGGTTTGGAGGAGGTTTTTTTTTTGTTTCTTGGTGAATATTTTATTTTATGAGTGGGAAGATAGTCTTTGGGAAGTCAGTAATTTGTAGGCTGTATATAGTGGAAAGCATTGTTGTGATTAGTATTATTATTAAGGGCTATAAATTGATATGATTTTGATTGGTGGCATTGTAATTCCTAGCTAAATAAATAAAAATTAATTTAATTAAAATTAAAACTAGCATTTTATATAAACTTTAATCAAAATTTATATTATTTAACAAACTGATTAAGGTAACTAAGCCCAACCATGCAATAGGCTTAAAACTCACAAAGATGTTCAAATCTTCTTAAGACTGGAAGGCCAAGACTTGAACATGCATTTGAAATTCCAAAACTTTCAGTATTTCCATATATGCTACCTTCTACCTTGTATAAAGTCAGATAAATAAGCTATGGGCACATACACTGAAAATAACGTGTGCCCTTTACTAATAGATCTAACATCCTAATATCTTCAGAACAATTCTAGTAACATATCAACACAGTGAAGCCTGCCTAAAGGTCAATAACCTATCTATAATTTCAATTTTGTCCAAATCTCATCATCCATGAAGCACTGAAACAGCAACAATCAAAAATTTCAGCAGCCACATTCCACTTCTGACTCCCAGAAATTCCCAAGGAATTACAACCATAACAATTCTAGCAAACCTAATTTGACATACAGTATATTAGTACCAACATTTATTTTAATTGAAAATAAATGGTTTGGTTAAGAAAATTATCCAAGCTGTCCTAGCTGTCAAGAGCAATCCTATAAATCACAATGAAAGGCCTAACATTGGTGTTGTCAATAGATATGTTTAATACATATTAAGGAAATTTAGTCCCTTAGTTGGAAGTGCGATGCAAGCACCATATTCCACCTGGATTAGTGGTATGCACTACCTATGTGTGTGCATATATGGTTTTTAGGTGAAAGAAGGAGAGAAGGAAAGACTACCAGTAGTTGTCTAGCATAAATGATTAAATCATAAGAGAAGTACATGATAAGAAAGGGTTCAACCAAAATTCATGGAGAAGGTTAGTAGAAAGTAGGGAATCATAGTTCCAGAACATCAAGATGAACTTAAATGTGTAAACAGCAGCCTTAGAAAGGGCAATAGTATAAGAACAACATTCAATTTTAATTTTTATTATGTTCAAGGATCGGCATAAAATAGAATAGAACAGAAATGAACGGAACAGGTAGAAAGAACAACATAATATGGATGTGAAAAGTTGTATCTGTGAAAGAGTACAATATTTTACAGAGAAGGGTTAGATCAAGGAACACCACTAGAATTAGGATAGTCATGATTTCTAAGAAATACTATAGTCCACATTGCTAATAATATTTTCCATCTTATCCAGCTGCAATTATATATGTAATTAATGTTGAGCAGGTTACAAATTTGTATAACCTTTGCAACTATATTAGTGTTCTCCTAATCAGGAATCTTAATGAAAGTCTACCTCTACTAGTAAATTACAACACTTCACAATTAATTCAAGGGAATGTTGATTATTAACTTAAAACAGAAATTAAATGAGCTTCCAGATAACTTTAGCACTCCTTGAAGTCCACCGTTACAAAATGAAGAGCAAGTGTCTTGAATTCGCAAAGGTTAACATTATTACGATGATGGATATTTAAATCTGGATCCTGAATGAAATGTGACTGCATTTGTAACTGCAGATTGGTAGCAAACCAAAATAAGCAAAAAATAAAAATTAGAAGAGGGGAGGGGGGACATTTACTATTTGGTCTCTAGATGTGCTACTGCCTGTTCAGAATCAATTCAGGATTGATGCAATCCCAAACATCACTGGGGTTTGACATTAGAAGTGATGGGGCCGGATAGGTGGGGGAAACTCTAACATTAAAACCCAGAATATTTGATCATGGAATAAAGTTGTTACTGCTTTGAAAAATTACAATTCTGCAGAATGGAGAGATAGCTCCTTTTCTGTTAGCAAGAATCTTTGATTCACTCCTCCTTCTGCTTCCTGAGCTGTTTCCCCTCATTGCCCGCTTTTTGTGCTATTTAGGTTTATTCCCCCTACTCACAACAAATGATGTCTTTTGTGCTTTCCTGTTCTGACCCCCCCCCTTCTTCCTACACCAAAGCACGCCGAGACAAAGATACTGCAAGGATTTATTAACATACAGACAGGACCTTGGCAGCAAGCCAGCACAGACAAGACGTTGGCAGCAAGCCAGCACAGACTAACCTTGGCTGCCTGCCAAGCTAGCCACGAGAGTTCTCCAATTCTAGTGAATACGTTGACTCCTGCAACAAGTGTGTGCACAATCATTCCTTTTATACTCTTGAGAGGAGCCTAATTACCACCAGCTGAGTGCAATTATCTTTTGTAACTGCGCAACTGTTCCTGACGCCTAGTAGCTCTTCGTTGCCGGGCATCCAGGAACAACTCCCTTGTCTCCTCCCCACTGCTCCAATGCATGACGTCCGGATCATACTCCCTTGTCTCCTCCCCACTGGTCCAAGGCTCAGGTGTCTTCTAGTGGCCAACCAGCCTCTCTGCGCCCTACTCGGAGTCGGAACTCTGTCCAGGGTCCTCCACATCCTCCAAAGCCAACTCAT
>NW_028261388.1:82550314-82605314 GCF_051295495.1 Thamnophis sirtalis
AATTACTTGAGTCAAGCCCATGGCTGTCATGGAAGCCATGAACTCCTGCGCTCCATCAGAGTGTTCACCGAGCGAAGGCAAGTTAAAGTCCCCCAGAACTATAAGTCTAGGGAACTCAACCGCTAGCTCGGCTACTGACTCGAGGAGCGAGGGGAGGGCTGCTGCAACGTAGTTGGGAGGCAGGTACGTAAGCAGCAACCCCACTTGACCCTTGAGGTCCAGCTTCACTAGCAGGGACTCACACCCGACAAGCTCCGGAGCAGGGATCCTACGAGGTACTAAAGACTCCCGGACTACAATAGCCACACCGCCACCCCTTCCCTGGGCTCTCGGCTGGTGTAGCACCTGAAATCCGGCTGGGCACATCTCGACGAGGGGGACTCCTCCCTCAGGGCCCAGCCATGTTTCAGTAATACATGCCAGGTCTGCGCCCTCATCAGTTATCAAGTCCCGGATGAGGGGGGCCTTATGAACAACAGACCTGGCATTTAGCGACAGCAGCCTGAGACCAGGGTCCTGAACACCCGCGCCATCTGACCTTGGAGTGGGACTCCTAGGGCCGGAAGGAGGGATCTCTATGACACAGCGAGCCCTCCTTCCCCGATGATGGCCTGCCCTAAAGTCCCCGCCATATCTGCCTCTCCCTGTCATGACCGCAATGCTCCGACCCTCACCCGTGGGCATAGTCCCCCCAACCACCCCAATGGCCCCCACTTTCCCCGCCAGGTCCTCCGAATCAGACATACTCATTCACTCACCCAAGCAGTCCCCACATAAAAGTTAAAACATATAAAATACAATGGTAACAAATAGTAAAAGTGGGACATTCACTCAATCACATACAATCTCATGCACTCATCATACCAATTTAAAAATTGCGCAAGAGAGGGGAGCTTAATATTTCGAACTTCTCCTCTGTAGAGTCCAGCGACAGGGGGCAGAGCCCCAGAGTTTAAAAAGCTTAAAATAGTTAGAGGACTAATGTCAGTTGAGAGAAGGTGCCAAGCAGGCCCCCCTGTCCATGTCCTATTCGTCCCCTGCCTTCTTCTTTCTGCAAAGTTCAAGTGCAGGATGGTATACAGGAAAATGGCTGGGAGAGATGGATTCAAATAACCCAGTTTGTTCCAAAATATTGGTCTTAAGGGTGAAGGTAGGGGTAAAGCCAATCGAAAGGCAAGGACAGTCAAGCGTCTAAGATGGGGGTTCCTAAAGCAGCCACGGATAGCAGCGGCAACAGCAACATAAGCCAAAGAACAGGCCATGATAGTCAAAAGTTCAAAGGGTGAAATGGAAGAGGGGGTGCGTTTGGTCGGCAACAGTGGTGGGTTCAGACCAGTTTGGACCAGTTTGGCTGAGCTGGTAGTGGTTTGGCAGCCTGGGTCATTTCAACTGGCAGCAACCCAGGCCTGCCACACCCCCGAACTGGTTATCCGGGTGGGGGGGGGGGGCAAAGGTGCTGCCATCTTGTTTTTTTGCTTCTGTGCATGTGCAGAGCAATTTTTATTGCGCTGCACATGCGTGCACAATGCACATCAAGCGTGCACCCATGCACGGCGCAGCCATGAACAAACCGGCAGTAGCAACTGTTGGAACCCACCCCTGCTTCCAATGCTATCTAATAATTCTCCAATCTTTTGCATTCCATGAATGATATTCCACTTGGCTGGTACAGTACAGAAAAATACACTAGTAAATAAGAAATAAGACAGATAACTTAGAAGGCAATGGAAAATCTTTTTCATATTGGACTGTCTATAAAATTATCAGAAGTTAAACTCAACTTACAGATATTTCTACCTATAGTCACCTGGAACAAGTTTTGTTGATGTTCAATCCTCTATCCTCTAAAATAATTCCTGGGAAAATACACAGTGCTGGAATGGGAGATGTAAGGATATTGGATTACATCAAAAAAATTGAAATGATTGATTAACTTAGAAGATGAATCTTCTGAGATGAGGTGGTCAATTACCAGAGAGGAATATTGCAATAGTTTATATGAATTATTCCATGACATCTCTTAAATATTATGCCACAGACCTGTGCTATATTTTAGTGGGCATTTTTTCCAAGCCTTTTTAAATCCTATTTTAAAGGAAAGATTTAGTAATTTTTTAGATATTTGCATTGCTTTCCTTGCTTGCAGTTGATTTTTTTTTATTCTATAATTATTTTAACCTAATTTTCTGGGATTTTTAATAACAGTTATAAAGTTTTTAGAAATGATACTGGGGTGGTGGTGGTGGAATCATTTCTTCTGTTGTTATTTTTAATTGAAATCATACAGACCTAACCAGTTTTATTTTAGGAACATAATTGTACCATTTAGGCTTAAAAAAATCACTATCTTTGATATATTAAATTTCAATATGTTGGAATTATCCAATTTGCACTTGTTAATAAGCAAAAACCAGTCCCCGGGAAAGGGAATTGGTTATATAATGTCCCTTTGAGATTAAGAAAAAAAAATTGTTCCATTACTATACTGGAACTGAGAATTATAATACACAGATCCTCCCACCAGAACTAATTAATCCTAAAGTTACATTTAAGTTCCAAAGTGTCTACCACACTAAAATTAGTATTTGTGGATTGAACTCAGAATTCTTTGCAATTTACATCAGTATTTCAGATATAAAATTATATTTCTCTGTTACTGTATTTTCACGTGGCTCTGTTTCCATTTCTTGGTTTCTCCAAAGTGTTTTGAAGTCCGCTCTGTTCATTTTTTAACTAGACTCAGAATATTGAAAACAGATAGCCAACACAATCAGCTAATCCAGTGATGGCTAATCTTTTTGTCGAGGCATGACAAAAGCGGGGGGAATGTGTGGGGATCATGCGTGTGTGTGTGCCCACACCCATAATGCCCTCCCCCCTGCGCATGCGGACACAACCCCCCACGCATGTGCGCAGGCCTCACTTCTGGAAGCCCAGGTCTCTGGACTTCTGGGAGGTGTGTTGGGCCATTTTTGGCCCTCTGCAGGCTTCAGCAAAGCCACTTGAAACCTGGGGAGGGCGAAAAAATGGCCCAACATGCAAACCGGAAGTTTGGAAATGGACTTCCAGGTTTCTCGTTGGGTCGTTTTTCTCCTTCCGGAGGCTTAAGGAGGCTTCCCTGAAGCCTCCAGAGGGCAAAAAACAGCCTAATGTGCAAACCAGAAGTCCATTCCCGAACTTCCGGTTTGTATTGGGCAGTTTTTCACCCTCCTTCCCCTTCAGGGAAGCCTTCTGAAGCTTCCGGAAGGAGAAAAATGACCCAATGGGCAACCAGCTGAAAATGAAAGCCGAAAATCAGCTGGCAAGAGTGTACATGCACACTGGAGCTGACAAGGCAATGCCTCTTCTGCCCTAAGAAATAGCTGTACTGTATGTACCACTCATGGCACATGTCCATAGGTTCACCATCACAGAGCTAATCAATTAATCAGCTGATCAACACTAACAGTAGCTTCTGGCCATTTCAATACAACATTTCAATCCATCTGCAGAAAATACAACTAGAGGAAAATAAGGGATGTTTATAGGAAAAATGGATATAGAACAATCCCTTATCTGGTAGATCAGGGCTGTCAAACTCATGGGCCATAGCCCAGATGTGTCACTTGTTGGCCACACACATGCCTGGTTTAGGGAGGAGGGGGGGAAAGTCCTGATACATCATGTGGCATCACCATGACAATGCGAGTTTGACACCCCTGTGGTAATTATTTTTGCTATACTGTAAAATAAAAGATGGGTAATAATTGAGTTATAATCTATGTCAGGGGTATTAAACTGGCGGCCCATGGGCCAGATGCATCACATGCAGGGGTGGTTTCTCGCCCCCTTCCAACCGGTTCGGTTGGAATGGGGGGGTCGTCCTTGTGCACGCGTGCAGTGCACGTATGCGTACTAGTGTCTGTGTGATGCTCCAGCTGCTCCTGGAGGATCGCGCAGGCACTGTATGCATCCTGTGCATGCGTGGAAGGACAGAACTCGTCAAAACTGGGTAAGGAGCACGGGCGGGCGGGTGGGCACTTCGCCGTTCCCGGAAATTACTTACTTCCGGGTTCGCCGACCAACCGGTTTGCGGGGACCACCATGAACTGGTTGAAACCCACCCCTGATCACATGCATACCACACTCATCTTAGCTCTATGGAAGGGGAAAACATCATGAAATGTGATGTCAAAGTGATGCTGTGAGTTTGACACCTGTGATCTATCTAATTTGATAAAAACGTAACATGTTCAAATTTATTATATTGAGTTCAGAATCTTTTGGTTTTCCTTGAGTAAAAGTCTGAGATTTCTGAAGTTATAAATCTCATAAGCGTTCCAATTTCCATCTGCTATTTTTTTTTTTTACTTTACTAAGACAACCAGTACCTTGTTTCTCATTTGGTAGCTAGAGGAAGAATTCAGCTTTAGTCTTGCCATTGCATTCACAGTAGTTTGTGGTCTAATCAGGCTAATAGAAGAGGACAAATAATTACTGTGGAAATGGATAATTGCTTTCATATCCCTCTGTGTGTGAGAGAGAGGTGGGGAGGGGAGATATGGAGGGAGGAAGAGAGGAAATTTGAAGGAAGTAATACTGAAAGTTGAAGAAAACCAAAGTGCAGCAAAGCACATCAATGCTTGAAAATGTCCGTTGATATCAGACTACATTGATATGCGTCCTGGGTAAATGGTTTAACCTTCTTCAGTCAAGCTTCATGACATGATGCCATCGGCTAACTAATTGCAGTTTAAGCCTTCGTTTATAGGATAAGATGTAGAAGCCAGTTCAAAAGATGACAATCCCAAAATCATTTTCACTAATCTAATTAACTGATCACTTGTGAACAAATGAAATTCTGTCCAGTCCTGTCCACTGAGAATATTTAAACTGATGTTTAAATGTTCTCAGTAGTTATATTTAATTGTGGATTTTTTTTTGGTGGGGAGAGGGGATAGAAGCATTAAATTTATGTAATTTTAAATAATTGTGCTATTGCCTTGAAGCTAAAACAGTGATATCTTCATTGATGGACAGATTCAATAATATTGTTCATCAGCTATAAAGTGTTTCCTAGGAAACAAGCATGTGTATTCTGACTTTGATTCAAGTAGTGGAAAATAATGATCATGGTTGCTGACAATCACATGTGGACACACACTATTCTGAATTAGAACAGCTGTACCCAAATGCCTATTTTTCTTTTCTTTTAGCCAGTAATACTGTCAAGCAAGAAATGTAGAAATCATTCCTATAATTACCCCCTGTAACAATGGAGATCTCAGGGATTGGGCATTTCAGTGAAAAGAAACAGGTGATTCTTTTTCAGACAAACACAGTAACATAAACAATAACTGAATAACTGAACCAAAGAACTCACTCCCCTCATGTTTTCAAGTTTTTCCTGGCCCAACTGCCTTATAACCTCCATAAAAGATAATAAGGCGTCAAGAAGTGGCATCCATTTATTTCAGGAACCAATTTTATGGCCTACAAGTCAGTCACCCTGATTATTCCATTAGGCAATCTCAGAACCAAACAAAATACAGATCTTAGATCTATCTTTAAAATAAGAACAATATAAAACTTTGATACCTATCTATTAATCTAAAACATTGCAAAATTTGTACATATAAACAGTTTAAATAAACAGTTAATTTCTGTTGGTTATTCCCAGATAAAGCTCAATTTATTTGTGGACATTATTTTTTCTGCATACTTTTGATAATTTAATTAAGTACCTCAAGAATTAAATTAATTAATTAAATTATGATAGAAATGAAAGCTAAATAAACAGGCTGATGTACCGGCTTCATTTTTTAAATGACATTTTCAAAGAATGTGAAGTAATCCTGTTTAGGAGAAACAAAGGATGCCATTCCAGACAACTAAAATAAATTTCAAGAAGGTAGAAAGAGTTTACATATTTCTAATTATTAGTGAAGTACTCTGGCTTAACTCTAGAGTGGGAGAAATTTATTAATTTCCTTGGCTGCTAATTCAAAATATTCTGCTTCAAATCCTAATGTGTTTTAGAAACTATTCCAATAGATGTTGTAACAGGCTATCACCTCATTGAATAAGGGTTAGACAACATATGGGGAACATGCAGTTATTAAATAATCTAGTAAACTTCAGTTACACTTGTAGTGGATGTAAAAAGTGTCTGTTACACATACTTCCTTGTGAGCTACCCTGTTTTCCCAAAAAATAAGACCTCCCTGGATAATAAGCCCAATTGGGCTTTTGAGCACATGTGCTAAAATAAGCCCTCCCCTGAAAATAAGCCTTCCCCAAAAATATTGCAACATAGCAGTAGCCATGAGGTGGCCATGCTCGCCACCTCCTGCACCTCAAAAATAATAAGACCTCCCCAAAAATAAGGCCAAGCGCTTATTTCAGGGGTCAAAAGAAAATAAGACCCTGTCTTATCTTTAGGAAAACACGGTAGCTTTGTATTTAAATGCAAAGCTTTAATATTGTAAACAATTAAAAGAGAATCCTGTATAAAGTAGAAAAGGTTTACTTACACTCTACCCAGACATTACTTACACTCACCAAGAAGTTATATTGTTCAGTGATATTTCAACCTATGAAAGACCAACAAGATATTATTAAAACTGAACATCCTCAGAGTAATTTAAAATAGAAAGCCAGTAAATACTTCTGGGAGATGATTTGGACATTTCTCTCTCCCTGACTTTGCAGCTATATAGCCATAGAGAAAAATGTAAGTCTCAGTGTTGTGATGCACCCTTTATCAGTTGAAACATGGTGCTGGGGGGGGGGGGAAGCTTGAATGGGGTAAGGCGGTAATGAAATCTTCATTGTGCCACTGTGGTTTAAAATCCTCCCCTTATATATCTTTTATTTATTGCAAGGTATAAAAAGCCATCAACTTGGATGCTATGGTGTACATCTTGGTATATCATTGAGACCATGGATATCTGTGCATGTGGCTCCAAAATCGTTTCCTAACTGAAATTTAAAAATAACTAAAATCATGTTATTATTTTTTTTAAAAAAAGAGAGAATGTAAATGATGACAGTTACAAAAGAGGGAGAAGGATTAATGTACATGCTCAAGTATAACCATAGGGTGATCTATCTGTCCGTCCGTCCATCCATCCATCCATCCATCCATCCATCCATCCATCCATCATCTATCTATCTATCTATCTATCTATCTATCTATCTATCTATCTATCTATCTATCTATCTATCTATCTATCTATATATCTATATATCTATCTATCTATTTTCTACTGTATCTATCTATCTATCTATCTATCTATCTATCTATCTATCTATCTATCTATCTATCTATCTATCTATCTATCTATCTTCTACTGTATAAGAGCCAAGGTGGTGCAGTGGTTAAATGCAGCACTGCAGGCTACTGCTAGATCAGCAGTTCAGTGGTTCAAATCTCACCGGCTCAGAGTTGACTCAGCCTTCCATCCTTCCGAGGTGGGTAAAATGAGGAGCCAGATTGTTGGGGGCAATATGCTGACTCTCTGTAAACCGCTTAGAGAGGCCTGAAAGGCCTATGAAGCGGTATATAAGTCTACTGCTACTGCTATTGCTATCTATCTATCTATCTATCTATCTATCTATCTATCTATCTATCTATCTATCTATCTATCTATCATCTATCTATCTATCTATCTATCTATCTATCTATCTATCTTCTATTGTATCTATCATCTATCTATCTATCTATCTATCTATCTATCTATCTATCTTCTATTGTATCTATCATCTATCTATCTATCTATCTATCTATCTATCTATCTATCTATCTACTGTATCTATCTATATCTATCTATCTACTGTATCTATCTATCTACTGTATCTATCTATCTATCTATCTATCTATCTATCTATCTATCTACCTATCTATCTATCTATCTACTGTATCTACTGTATCTATCTATCTATCTATCTATCTATCTATCTATCTATCTATCATCGGAAATTGTATTACAATTACATAAATAGAAAAAATGTTTATAACACCTCCATATTTAGGAGATATTGCATTAATAGATCCATGCTTCTTTGGACCAGTATACTAACCTGCTACATAGACAGTGCCAATACTGGATTTTTATTGGTCTGCACATATCTACAACTGGATATAATTGTTGCAGCTAGTGCTTTAAAATGATTTTAGCTCAAACACAGTACGAGCAACTATGGTCCAAACATGTAAATACAATTTAACGAATCGTTTTAGCCATGAGTGCATTCAAATAGGTGCCTATAAATAGCAGGTCCTGACTTCAATTGACTCTTTACGTCACCTTTGCAATACAGTTAATATTGTACATAATCCTTTAAATGCACACATTTAGATGTGTATGTGGTTATGGTTGCTAAATGCATCATTGTGATGGAGATTATACCAAACAGACAAACAGAACGCTGGGGTCTTTCTGAGGGAGGCACTGGATTTAAATGATGGTCATGTAGCAAAGTGGACACCTGCAGTCCCCCCACAAATGACCCAAATTACTTAAGTGGAACTATGTATAAGAAAAGCAATTGAGTGGTTGACCATTCATCCCTTGACTTGCCAAATTGTATGTTATATGTTCAACTTTGCATTAAAGGAACAAAGAGCAGCTGCCATTTCAATAGTAAAGTGTGGAGAGAGAAAAAAATTACCACTTGCCAAAGCCTTTTTAATATTGACAAATGAAGTGGTATTACCTTTGTGAGCATATGCAAGTGTGGGGGTGGAAGTAGTAATTTGTAAGGGTATAAAGGTAGGGATTTAAAATTTGAGGTTGCCTCTATCAGCAATATACCAAAATTACCATAGCAAAGAAGGAGAATAGAGCGGGAGAAAAATAGATCTCTCAATAGCCCCACGTTATTCCTTGAAGAGACATATAAATATCAACCCTATATAAACATTGGGACACATAAGTGATAACGGAACATCTTGATTCATGTGTTGTAAAACTATTCCATTCATTACGCATTCTCATTTCCAAGAAAATTGTTTCTAAAGAAAATTACATGAATTGTTTTGTAATTACAGTATGATAATTGTTCAATCTTGGTAAAACAAACAAAGTTACTGCCTTGAATAGGCCATCTATAAACAGCACCCTTCTCTGCATTCTCTCTCTCTCTCCTGCTTCCATTCACTAGAAGTTATTCTTGAGTCAATATTTACACAATTAGACTTTGAGAATGGGATACCTATTTGATTACACAAGCAACAAATTATATATTTGTAAAGGACAGAAGGCAAACAATTAACATCTTCTGGAATGCATGGGTTGTGTTATAGTGATGTATAAAAGGATAAAACACAGCAATAATGCAATTAAATGACATAATGCAGCAATAATAAAATAAAAGTGCATATGTAGTTGAATGCTATAATTAGTGCACTAGTAAAGAATGTATTTCTTGTGACAAAAGCTAGCTTGCTTTTAGACATTTGGACCCTGTTTTGTGTATCTTCCCCTGATTTCTGAAATATACATACATACATGCATACTGTTGCCTTTGTTACATTTGTGTTGCATTTGTGCTGATAAATAAATAAAGAGAGACTAGTATAGATCTATTTCAACTTATTTAGCTCTCATCAGCTAGCCATACCCTTACTGGGATTTGAATCAGCACAAATGCAACACAAATGTAACAAAGGCAACAGTAAAAATAATGGCTTTCTGTCTGGATGGTCTCTTGAGATGAGCCGATAGACAGAGAAAGGAAGCTGTATGCTTCCTCCCATATTTGGGCATACCAGGGGTTGTGACATAATACATACCTATTTCCCTGGCTTAGCTGATAAAGGAGGAGAACCAGTGGCTGAGTGGCTAACACAACTGCCTATATGTAATACAGCACAGGTTCACACACACACATACACACACACAATACACACACACACACACAAATACATACATACATACATACACACATACACACACACACACACACACACACACACACATATATATCCTGGTCTTGTTATATTCGGGTCTTTTTCCATATAAGATTGAGATTGTCTTGGCAACGCTTAATGAAGTACATAAATAATTGATGGTAGAAAATAATTGCTAAATTATTTAACCATAACTTATAAATCAAATCCACCTCAAACATGCAGGTGTCTTAATTTCTTCAAAGAATTGTTACATGCATGGCTTTTTTATATCCGTTCTGATGTTTATCATTCAAAACCAAGTAAAAAATAGAAATTAGATCCAGACTAACTTTTTTAACAGAATCCATAAATCAATATGCATTGGAAAGTATTAATAATATTTATGTTAATTTCTCTAGAATCCTACATCATGATCTTAAATAAATATATTTCTAAAAAGGATTATCTCATTAAAGATATTTTTTTTTTAAAAAACTGATGCCATTGCTTTTCAAAAGTTTTCAGCATGGTAACATATCAATAGGGCATTATATCAAAAACATTCCATTGTAGCAATTTCTCACATATTTTCTTCTAAATTCAAATATGCAACATTTCCAACAAAAAAGTCATGATTATTTTATTCTGGTTTTGTTGTGCACAGTAAGAAAATGCACATATCTTTCTAAGTCTGAATGGCATAATAATTAGCAATCATGTTTACTACAATTATTATTTGTTCAGGCAAATCCAGGAAAAGTGTTGTTATTTTTAAATTTCAATACTGAATATACATTTAAGATTCCTCCATCTGAAATCTGTACAGCAATCAAATCCTCACTTTCGACATGTGTCCTTCATTTATTTTCTAAACTAATAAATCATACCTCTGTATGAAAAGACTGAAGACAAAATGTGCAGATGGAAAGTTATGATAGCATGATACTTCAAAATTTAATTGAGAGCCAGGAAATATTTATAGCAATCTTGCATCAATTGTGAGTGACACTGAAACAGAGCAATTCACCTTCACTGAGGCTCAGCCCCATATATAATATAATAAAAGGATGACAATAATGCCTGCAATTATATTCCTTTTAGAATTTTGGACTGCCACTCTTTCTCTTATTTCATTATGCTGTTTCATTAGTATAGTTGATGGGAGGGGGGAATAGACAGGAGTAGGATTGTGGAATGCATTGTTATCATTCTTTTCTAGAAGACCAAGATCATCTTTTGTCTCCGCATTTTTACACCTGACCGGAAGCAGCTGGGTGGAGACGCCAGCGTGGAAGAAGAAGATTGGACCATGTGATGGGTTGTGGGTGTGGGGACAAGATCATGAACTTTTAACTGGGTGGGATTCTGATGTCATTTCCAGAATTGGGATTAACACAGATGTGCTAAAATGTCTGCTTTATTAAATTGGAACTTTAAGGATTGTTTTGCCTTGGACTCTGATTTAATTCTACATGATACTTGGAACGCTGACAAATGTCTCCCCTTAATAAAGTATTGTCCTATTATTTGTCTAATTATGGCATGAACATTCCCTCAGTAACTATTGTTGTGTTTCATAACCCCATGATGTTGATATTGTTTTTGTCTAATCCCCATAATAGAGGCCATTTAAATTTATATTTAGTTCTTCCAGTTTTAAAGTATCCTGTTACAGTCCCTTCTTCCCCAACATCTTTTTTTGTCATGAACACAATCCAGGACACTTCACGGACAACAGGAGGTAGTTAGGGTGAAAGTCTACCCAGTTGTTATTGGTCTCTTAAGTTTCTATGCAGGTTTCTCCAGCCCTTTGTTACCGTAGGTTGACTAAGAGATTACAGGTCCAGAGGAGGGATTATATACAAGAAAAGGGAAGGAAACAGTCACAATACTACTTGTAATCCCTCCTCCCCATCTGTGACCTTTTAGATAAATTATTGCTCATCAGAGAACTAGCAATCTTTTGAATGCTTTGTCCGAAATTAGCCCAACTCACAAATCACAGGCATGGAATGAAGGGGAACAGCTCTATTAATGTATTAGGAATGTTCCCTCCCATTTCATCCTGTTACCTGTCTGTTCTGACCCCCTCCTCCATCCAGTAATGAAAGCCGAGACAAGCTTAACTAGAATGTAGTTTAATAGCAAGACCAAAATCTCGGTGGCTGAAAGCCAAGCAAACAAACAGATAAGGACCTTGGCAGAAACTCAGACCAACGTTGGCAACAATCCAGCCTGCCAAGTTAGTTACAACAGTTCTCTTTAGTCAATGCGTTGACTTCTGCAAAAGGGGCGTGTGCACAAGCCGTCTTTTTTATAGTCTGGAGAGGAGCCTAATGACCACCAGCTGAGTGCAATTACCCCCTGTACTTGCGTAACTGTTCCTGACACCTATTAGCTCTTCGATACCGGGCATCCAGAAACAACTCACTGCTGGCTTCTGGATTACTCTCCCTTGTCTCCTCCCCACTGGTACAAGGCTCAGGCACCACCTGGTGGACAACCAGTCTCTCTGCGCTCTGCTCGAAGTCAGAACCCTGTCCAGGGTCCTCCACATCCTCCAGAGCCGACTCATAGGGCCCCTCACTGTTGGAGTCTGTTGGCAGCTCCAACGGCACCTGCTGGGCCACAGCACCTGTCATAGCTACAGTCTGTCAACCAGGGCATTTTAAAGGTGGGTTAAGCTCTCTTTCTTTTTAACAAGTGCTAGACGTGGACTTAGAAATAGCCCACCTGACAGATCATGTGTGTGGAGCACCTTTATGCCTGCTTCCTGTTTTTCAGGCAGCTTAAAAAATAGATAAACCTTCTATCCATCTCCACTCATTACATATTAAGGAAATAAATCCCTAGGGTTTTCCCTCTTCTTGCAGATAATACTTGGTGGGAGAGGAAATGAAGCAAGAGGACTCTATTAATTGCTTTCCTTAAATTGCCCTGCATTAAAACAGTAAAGATAGCACCAGTCACCAGCCTCATTACGGTGGCAAAATAGATCCCAGCAGTCAGGGGAACATAATGCTAGCATACTTTTTTTTGCTAACTTAAGGACTGGAAGATAGTATGCTAACACCATCTGGCTTTACTTTGTATTCTTAAAAGGAGTTTTGAAACAATATACACATACAAATACAGATCAGAATTTTTTATCTTCAAGCGTATTTATTTCTCCAAACCAAGATTTTTCTGGTGTAGAATGTTTATTACTATGTGGTTAATCTTTGGTGGGATTCACAGCCTTTGGGACTGGTTGGTAGCTCAACAGCTCGAGTTCTAACCAAGGAGCTAGGAACTGTTAAGGTAACATCGGAGGATATAAGCTGTTCCAAGTAGGATGGTTTTTTTGTAGAATCAGAATATTCAAGTCTGATAAATTTAGAATTTCCAAATAGCGAGGTATCCCTTTAGGTATTGCTCCAAGGGCTCCGATTATAATTGGGACAACACACAATTTCTTTTTCCACAGTCGGTCAACTTCAATTTGCAAATCCCGGTATTTTGTGATTTTTTCTTGCTGTTTATCTTCAATTTGTGCATCTCCAGGTATTGCAATGTCTGTATCTCACATAAGTAGAGCACCTTCTACCTTAAAGCATTGTGATTCCCCCCTCCCCATGAGCTTGGACAAAGATTGAAAGTCAGCCTAGTTAAAAATTACACACCAATTTCTTTATGTTGCATCACCTGCAAATCCATGGAATCAATCATAAGTCAACCCATTACCCTCCACTTAGAGACAAACCCCCTACTCTCTAACAAACCATTTGGGTTTCAGGAAAAAAAATGTCATGTAATCAACAACTTTTACACTGCAGAAGCATATGGACTTCACAACTCGACCAGGGTAGATGCAATTTACATGTAAAGCCTTTGATTCAGTGGTTCACGACAAACTACTTCTAAAATTAAAATCGTATGGCATTTCCGGATCCCTGCACAAGGGGATAGCTGTGTTCCTGTCAAACAGGGAACAAGTAGTCAAGATAGGGATCACTGTATCAAACCCTGCATTTGTTAACAGTGATGTCACCCAAGGCAGGATATTAAGACCTACACTCATTATACTTTACATAAATTACCTTTGCGATAATATCATAAGCAACTGTGTTCTCTTAGCTGATGATGTAAAACTATTCAACACCACTGACAATCCTGCTGCCCTACAAAGGGACCTTGACTATGAGTCAGAATGGTCACACAATTGTCAACTCCAAATCTCAACCAACAAATGCTCTGTCTTAGACATTGGCAAAAAAAAAATCAGAACACAAAATACAAGCTGGGCAGATACGACCTCGTGGATGACCCTGTCAAAGACCTAGGTGTACTCATTTCTAATGATCTAAGTGCCAGAACCCACTGTAACAGAATTGCCAAGAAGGGATTAAAAGTTGTTAACCTAATCTTGCGAAGCTTCTTCTCCCGTAATATTGTATTGCAAACTAGGGCATATCAAAACTTTGCTAGACCTATTCTCGAATAGAGCTCATCTGTCTGGAACCCACACTGCAATATTAGACATTAACACAATGGAGCGAGTCCAGAGATATTTCACAAGAAGTGTCCTCCACTCTTCTGCTCACAACAGAATACCTTATACCACCAGGCTTGGAATCTTGGGCTTAGACAACTTAATAACGCCTTCGGTCTGACTGCCTGTAGTACACAAAATTATCTGCTACAATGCCCTACCAGTCAATGACTACTTCAGCTTCAATCACAACAATACATGAGCACACAATAGATACAAACTTAAGGTAAACCGACCGCTCCAAACTTGATTGTAGAAAATACAACTTCAGCAACGGAGTGGTCAATGCCTGAAATGCATTACCTGACTCTGTGGTTTCAACCCCAAACCCTCATACCTTTAACCTTAGACTGTCTCCTGTTGACCTTACCCCATTCCTAAGAGATTTGTAAAGGGTGCGCATAAGCACACCAACATGCCTACCATCCCTGTCCTACTGTCCCCACTTATTCGTATCCATTTCCTGTATCCATAATCATTTTTATACTTATATCTGTTATCTTACACATGCTTGACAAAATAAATAAATAAAAAGAAGACCCTGATTGTTGTAGCATTAATGGGCTTCTAAAGTATGGGAACTCCCCCCCCCCCAAAAAAAAAATATATGCAGGACTGTAAATGAATTAGGCTTTCTCAATTAACAGGAGATAGACATTTGGTCTATGCAGTGCCAACATGCTCTTTCCCAATCATGCTTTTCAATGTGCATGTTCTAAATGTGCACTCTGCCCCCTTCCAGTGGTGGGATTCAGCCAGTTCGCACCTATTCGGGAGAACCGGTTGGTAACTTTCTAAGCAGTTCGGAGAACCAGTTGTTGGAAGAAATCTCATTTTGTTTTTTTTCCACTTTACAGGGCTAGTCCTGTAAGGAAGGCAGGAAGGAAACATTCTAGTGTTGTTTCTAGCCTAATCTTTCTTGCCTTGCTCACAGAAACTGCCTCTCTGGTGAACCCTTATTACATTGTAACGGGTAAGGTGAAGCACCCATCAACGTGAGTGATGTTGATGTTGGCCATGCCCACCCAGTAACATGTCCACCAAGCCCCACCTACCCTGCTGGTCATTAGGACAGAGAACCGGTTGTTAAATTATTTGAATCCCACCACTGCCCCCTTCCCCTCAGGCTTATATACTCATCACCCCTATTGGAAAGAACAGCCCACTGCTCTCTGAATCACAGATCATCTTATTTCCTCCTGGGCTTGAATGTATGTATTGTAAGCAGAACTGCTAAGTTTATAATTAAGGCAGTTGAGCTAAAAACTCAATACATTGAACTAATTGGGGCACTCTGTAATTTGATGCATTTATCTGATTGCTGGCGGTTTTTGTATTACCACACATGTATTTTATCACTGTATTTTATCTATTTTATCCTGGAATCAGATTGTGTGTTTTATTTGTACTTTATTGATATGGCCATGTGACCAATCAATAAATAAACGATTACTTACTCAGAACGTGCACTTTAGAATGTAAGAATTATCAAGCATATGACAAAGCTTTTGATAAACCAAAACTTTCAAAAACTTCTCAACAGTGAAACCAAATAACACACCACTGTAAAGTATAGATCTACAATCTAAGGGGGGAAAAATACCACAATATAATTTGCTATTTGCAGTGAATGGCAGTTTCAGTAAACTGAAGGCAGTTAGATCTCATTATCTGAATACATTTTTTTTTTTGCACTGAACTTAGGAAAAGATTGCTCCTTCAGTGGCAAACGATTTCAGCCTCAGTTGCTAATGTCTTGTTTGGATCTTTTCACTGAGCACTTGAGAAGGAGAATGTGAACAGAAGGGAATAGAGAGAAACCAATCAATAAAAATAACAACAACCCCAAACGGATAGAAATAGTAGATGTATTCTGTAATCTTTTCTGACCTCTTTTTATGGCCAGCTAGGCACAAAACCACTCTCCCAAGAATCAAAACAAATTTCCAGAAAGCTTTTTATGTTACAATTCAAAGCTCTCATTATGTAAATTCAATTAAAAAATAACCAGCTATCACTGTGAAGATATATTAACTCCAACTGGTCACATATGTTCCTGTTGTGGCCCAACAGGAGCCGTTGGAGCTGTCACTAGACTCCAACAGCGAGGGGCCCTATGAGTTGGCTCTGGAGGATGTGGAGGACCCTGGACAGGGTTCCGACTCTGAGCAGGGCGCAGAGAGGCTGGTTGGCCACCAGGTGGTGCCTGAGCCTTGGGTCAGTGAGGAAGAGACAAGAGAGAGTGAGCCGGAGGCCAGTAGTGAGTTGTTCCTGGATGCACGCCATCGAAGAGCTAATAGGCGTCAGGAACAATTACGCAATTACAGGAGGTAATTGCACTCAGCTGGTGGTCATTAGGCTCCTCTCTAGACTATAAAAAGGCTACTTGTACACATGCCCTCTTTGCATAAATCAACACAGAATCAAATGTCGGAGAACTTTGTATGAGCTTGGCAGGCTGGATTGCTGCCAAGCCTTATCTGTGCTTATTGCTGCCCAAGCTTGTCTGTGCTGGGTTGCTGCCAAGGACCTGTTTGTCTGTTAATTAAATGCTGTAATTTATCTACGATGGCTCGGAGTGTGCTTTGGTGTGGAATGAGGGGGGGGGGGTCAGAACATGTTCCTTTCTACTTATATTTACTGCAGAAAGTCTTTTCCAGACATTGCAGAATGATTCCCATTCCTCTTGGGGAGGGATTTCAGTTTTGTATGGACAATCAAGATTTATTCCTTGACCTTGCCAGGAGGGGTTGGAGAAAACTCTAGTGTGAAATATTGGAGCGTCAGTGTCAGGCAGAACAGAGGAATATACAGTGATCCCCCTTGGAACAACGTACGATATAGTATTCCTTTCTAGAACGCAAGACTTTTTAAGCCTGTGGAAATTACGCAAAGTTATCCCTTTATAGCTATAAGTCATAAAACATCCAATTAGACATATAAAACAAACAATATGGCTTTTTTGCACAATTTGTGTGATTTACAGTTGCATCCCATGTAATTTCTGGGAGTCTCCCAATTGTCGATACAATAAATTGTCCCGGCCCAACACCAGAAATAAAAACCCTGCTCATATCTATGGCCACAGATTATAGATTATTTTGTAAATTAGTTTGTATGCCCATATCCATAAATAAGAAAATATGCACAGTCCCTAACTTCATCTTCAAAACACAACCTTTATTAACTTCTTATTCCTTATCCAGAAAAAGATGTAAACACCTGCCAAGTAGCAACGTTAGGCATCACAACTGCATATTTCTATTTGCTTTGCTAGATGGCTGGCGAGGCCTAATGCTGCATCACGCAAGAATATTAGCATCCAGATACCCGTCACATTATGCCTTCTATTTGCATACATGTCAACTGTTCCAGAAATGGAGCCTCTATGAGATACCTGAATACAAAAATGATTTGTTGTTTCAGTTGTGTTTCTCTACAGCGAAGTGCTGGTTGACATTTTGTTTTGCTCCCTGCTCATGTGTAGGCCAGTGGTGAGTTTCATTTTTTTTAGAACTTCTTCTGTAGGTGTGGCCTGCTTTGTGGGAGTGGCTTGCCAGCCATGTGACTGAGTGGGAGTGGCTTGGCAGTCATGTGACTGGGTGGGCATGGCCAACTTGCAAAATGTGGTGAAACTCACTTAACAACGCTATTGCTTAGCCACCAAAATGTTGGCTCAGAAACTCTGGCATTTGAAGCCCGCAAATCTTAAAACTGTCAAGTTACAAGACCCTTGCACCCCTAACCCTTTAGGGAAAAAACCCCAGAGGTGTTCAAACATGACAGCTTTAAGACTTATGGACTTCAACTCCCAGAATTCCTCCTCCAGTCATGTTGGCTCAGGAACTCTGGCATTGAAGTGTGCAAGTCTTAAAACTGTCCAGTTACATGACCCTTGCACCCCTAACCCTTTAGAAAAAAAAATGCAGGGGTGTTCAAACTTGACAGCTTTAACTGTCTTCAACTCCCAGAATTCCTCCTCTCGCTCTTCATCTTGATGATGTGTGGACGGGCTGGGGGAGGGAGCTGGAACCAGTTCTAAACGGAGCTGTAGATTTGTGGAACCTCTTCTATAGAAGAGGTTAGAACTGGCTGTTGTAGGCTGAACAAATAAGTAATGTACAGGTTGTAATCTATGTATAATTGTAATAGAACCATGAAACGCTGCAAAACTAGTTTATGTGAAAAATCATTTTAAAAAATTCAGAGGTAGCTAATATAGGGTACTTTTGTTATTCCTGAGAGCATAGAATTTTATTCTATATCTTTCATTGGCCCTTTAAAGTTAAGTTGGTTTTCCAGCCTGCATCAAGGCATATCCAGCTACAGCTTAGTAGTAATACAAGACAGTATTAGGCTATTTCACTGTCAGATTAATTCTATAGCCTATTGTTAAAAAGCCATTTCTTTTATATTACTTTATGTAATATATCCACTTTAAGGAACTCTTTGGTTCGTATCAGAACTTGAATAATATAGAAATGAAGAGTACAGCATTATGACAAAGGATAAGGAAGATAGAAATTCGATCCAGACCAGCGGCTGACTTCAAAAACAGTTTATTACTAGAGTTTATGCATTGTGACAGAAATCGGTTCTTTAATTCCATGCATAAAAAGAATTCAAGAAGTGAATAAACTGGGAGATGTAGTGGTTTAATGGAATCACAAATACATCAAGCAAAAGGAGAAAAGGGGGGAAAAATCAAGCTGGAAGTTCACCTTACAGAATCACAACTACCTTTTGGGGACTTATTAGGACAGTTCTGATTATAAATCAGTTTCTGTACAAGTTGTTCCCAGAATTCTCTTGTGACTAATTTTTGTCTGGAATTAGATTTCAGCACCTAATCTGAAGGCCAATTCATGTTACCAGAACGATACAAAAAGTAGGGAATTTTCAAAATTCTGCAGAGAGTTAGGTGAGGAATCACAAAACTTGTGCAAGCCACTCCCACAAAGGAGGCCACACCCACAGAGTAGGTTCGAACAATTTTTGAAACCCACCACTGATGCATATAAACAATTATTTTGAATAACAGGGAAACACTATAGTAATAGCTTCATCCCCATTGGCACTTGTCAAGTATACAACCAAATCATACTCTATAAAGTTTGAATTATTTGTGAAAAACTGAGTTTGTGAACTATTACACTTTAGAAGTGTATTAACCTGGCTCTTAACATTTGAGGTGGTATTTCTTTGAAAACAATCAAGTCCTGTCCATCAATTCGCAGCCTGTTATTATAAAACTCTTGTAATATCGCATTTCTGGATTCTCTTGTAGCAAAATATATAATGAAAATCTATGAAAACAAATATACATACATACATACATACATACATACATACATACATACATACTTACTTACTTACTTACTTACTTACATACATACTTTGTATAAAGGTAGAGAATTTTCAAAATTCTGCAGAGAGTTAGGTGAGGAATCATAAAACTTGTGCATAATGTAACATAAAATTCATTTCTCTTTAATCTGAGAGTTTAACAGAATGTGAACTGTATATATGGCAGCTTCTTTCTGAGACTGTTGAAAAGGTTAACATTTTATAAAATATACGTACCCCAAATGAGTTCTAGCTGTGAGCATGTGGGAAGCCTTTTCGTAGGTAAGAAAAGCTGTTTCTTGTGGTCTCTGCAGAATATGCCACAGGTATTATTACTAACTGTCAGTACATTCACCCCGAATCACTACGGAGACATTTCAATCTCATTTTCTTTTGAGTCTCTCTCACTCACCTGCTTTCCTTTACACAGGTCTCAAACACTAATTACAAAAGAATTATTTGAAGGTTCTCTTTAAATATTTTGGTCCAGTATATAGATGACAAGTCTAAGCATCATTTTATAACAATAGAAGAGATTTCGGTTTTGGTTTTTATACAAGTTTGTTATACTAGTTAAAAAAAGAAATATAAAGAGATGTGGCGATTCAGCGGTTAGAGTGCAGTATTGCAGGCTAATTCTGCTGACTGCTAGCAGTTCAATTCTCACCAGCTCAAGGTTGACTTAGCTTACCATCCTTTTGAGGTTGGTAAAATGAAGACCTAGATTGTTTGGGGGCAATAGGCTGACTCTGCAAACTGCTTAGAGAGGGCAGTGAAGTCAAAATGCTATTGCTACATTAAACTATAGCTGCAGATGAATTGTGAATAGTAGTAGTCAAACTTACAATGTATCATCTGTTTCCTGTTCCTATCAGTTTGATTCCAGTGTTGTCCATTTAACAATATCCAGTAATATAGAATCCATGTCATGTTGTTCTAGGTAGGGCTTGGCAATTAGCAAAGAATTCTCTTTATGGGAGTCTGAAAAGATGGGTTGACTGTCATGCTTTGGTGATTACCTTTAACTTTTACTGTTCCCTTTTATTACAAAAGTTGATCTTCCTGGAGCTTAGTCATCCTTCTACATCACTCTCAGATGCACTGAAGTTATTGAGCCTTCCACAGTGTCACAATGTTAATTGTGCATAGGGGCGGTTTACTAAGGCTGGGTCAGAGGTGGGTTCCTACCAGTTCGCACCTATTCGGTAGAACCGGTTCGTCAAATCTACCGAACCAGTTAGAAGAGGTTCCACCAGTGGACCCGGAAAGCAGGCCATACCTACAGAAGAGGTTCCAAACTTTTTTGAAACCCACCACTGGTCCTTGGATATGATTATTCTACACTATCATGCTCATCTTTATAAAACTCAGTGCCTCTGTGAAAGGTAAGGATGACTACTGCGTTTGTGGTGCAATCAGAACATTGCGTGTGCTGAAGTTGTTTTAACGCAAACCAAAAATGCCTTTTAGAAAACAAGTTTACATCCTATTCTTATGCATGCCAGTGCTGTGTGTGAGGTAATTTAAGGTGGTTCTGACAAGTGTCGTCGGCATCTTCATATCCGGTTACATGGGCAGCAAGCCACTCCCATCCGGTCACAGGGGCAGCAAGCCACTCCCACAAAGGAGGCCACACCGACAGAGTAGGTTTGAACAATTTTTGAAACCCACCACTGGGCTGGGTGAAACATTGGGGGGGAAAAAACACTTCACAAGATGCTTTAGCATGAAACAACCGCCACTCCTCAAACTGATGAGTCAACAAAGCATTAATGTAATGGAATGCACATCCCCATATGTTGCAATAATAAAATCCAGAATATAATTATACTCTATAGGATATCTGCAGATTGCTCACCCTGGATTGTGCCCATGTTCTGCCATTATGAGAGAAGGAAAATCAACTTTGCATTCACCTTCCCTTCATCAGGCATTTCATTTGTTACACCTTATCCATACCCCATTTGAGCAATTCCCACCCACCTAAACTAGCAAATGCCAAACCTTTATGTTTCATACGAAAAGAGCCTTTTCTTTCATACACTAATTACATACATTACATTTTTCCCCTTCTCCTTTTCCATAGCAATCTTGTTTTACCTGGTGAAAAGAACAAAGTATTTTGCTGAGGTGCATAATTTTCCATGTATTTCAGAACACCTATTTCTATCATTTTAATTTGCATCACTTCGATGAATCCTGTGTTGTACGCTGAGACACTGTCATCTCTGAAAGAGCAGTAGTTAACTATGGAATAAGAGTCATCACAAAACTGGTAGCAGGAGAAAAAAATAAGATTACTTTCGAATTTTTACTGTGCAAGACAGAACTTTGGCTACTGAAATGAAATAACTGTCGAACTAGCTGTCAACAAAAAATGGGTGTCTTGGTAAGTCCCGTGTGCTTCTGTAAGATGCTATATTGTAGGAAGTAGAGTGTTGGTTTCAATTTACAAACTTGTTTGATTTTTTTTTGTACTTCTGTACTTTTTGAATGCCCGCTTTGCTCTCTACAGGGTCTCTATGGTCTGTGAAAACTTTTCAGCATTTACATAACTTCACTAATTTCATCCCTTGCTAAAATATGAGTGACCCAATGGAATAGCAGTGTGTTGTAGCCCAGCAGAAGCCGTTGGAGCTGCCACCAGACTCTGACAGCGAGGGGCCCTATGAGTCGGCCCTGGAGGATGTGGAGGACCCTGGACAGGGTTCCAACTCCGAGCAGGGCACAGAGAAACTGGTTGGCCACCAGGTGGTGCCTGAGCCTTGGACCACTGGGGAGGAGACAAGGGAGAGTGATCCAGAAACCAGCAGTGAGTTGTTCCTGGATGCACACCATCAAAGAGCTACTCGGCATCAGGAGCAATTACGCAATTACAGGAGGTAATTGTGCTCAGCTGATGGTCATTAGGCTCCTCTCCAGACTATAAAAAAGACTGCTTGTGACACACCCTTCTTGCAGAAATCAATGCTTTGACTAAAGAGAACGTAACTACTTTGGCAGGCTGGATTGCTGCCAAGGTTTGTCTGAATTTCTGCCAAGGTTTGTCAGACTTGCTGCCAAGGTCCTTATCTGTTTCTTTTGCTTGGCGTTCAGCCACTGAGATTCTGGTTTCTTGCTAATTAAAGTACATTCTAGTTAAACTTGTCTCAGCTTTCGTTACTGGACGGAGGAGGGGGTCAGAACAGCAGTGTATTCAAAACAATTGAGGGAACTACTCCCTTGTTCAATTATATTAATAAGCCAAGAAATAAAACTGAACTTGATGCATTATAATTCCATGCTCAGCATAGCCCTTGCTTAGATTTCTGAATAGAGAGCATAAAACAGGAGTGGGTTTTTTTGTCCATTTTGGCACATTAGTAAATCGCTAAAGTGACAGGTGACACAAGGTTTGGATGCTTCAGAGTCTCCCAAGTGCCAACATAGCACTTTAACAGTTTCACATCATCTAAACAGCAGCAGAGTTTTGCGAGTCCCACGTTGGCACATTAACAACCCAAATAGCGGCCTTAAATCAGTCCCTTTAATTGAAATGCCTTTCAGAAAGTCGAACCTGGTTGGAGATTGACCCGGAGACATATGGCAGCAGAGCAGAAGATTAGCCATTTAGAAATGAAAAAGAAAGAGGAAGGAAAGTGGCAATTTTGGACAGCAACTTTGACACTGTTGTGATTCTCTTGGCAAGATCATATCTAAGAGGTCAAAAATGTATGGCACAGTTTGATTGCAATGAACTTGATTTAGCTGCAGTTTTCTACAATGGGCATTTGATACTGATCCTTGACGAACGTTTATTAATATAATAAATTTCTTAAGCAGACATTTGTTACTAGAATATGTAATTGTTCCCAGTCATTCTATGCATCTCAGCAGAATATTTTTTTGTATACATTATGATTATTAATAGGACTATCTCAAATAGTCACTATAGGAAAGTCCTCTTTTACCAGTACTAAACTGTTCTAAAGTAATAATTTTATTTAATCTGAAATCCAAAAGCTGGTAACAAATTCTTTTCAATATTCTTCTAATAACCGAAATTATTACTCATGGACACACACACACACACACACACACACACACACACACACACACACACACACACACATTTTTATACTCTTCTTCTTGCCAATTTCATCTGATGATAGGATAATAAGCTCTAATGAGGTTAAATGTCAGCAATTCCTCTTCTGTGCAAACATATGCTGGTAGGTCTGTATCCTGATCTAGTAATAAGGGAATCTTAATTAATGAGTTAGTAAAATGAATCATAGTCACTGTTAAAATTAATTGGCATTATTTTTTCACAGTCTAATAAAGGCTGGGGATCAAAATGCCAGGGAGTCTGAATCAATATTTTGCTCAGAAATATGATCTGAATCACACTTCATAAAACTGTTTAAAAGGATTGTTGTGCCAACATTGAGAAGAACTTTACTCTCAACAAAATAATAATTAACTATATTAAACCCATTTCTGACTGATTGTAGGTGAAGGTAGCCTTGGAAGAGAATTAGAATTAGAATAGAATTAGAATAAGTTTATTTATAGGCCGCCCTTTTCCCTGAGGGGACTCAGGGCGGCTAACAACTTATATGGGAGGGGATACATACAATAACATATAACATAACACGTAATTAAAAGAATAAACAACATTCATTCAGCATTCGGGTGGGGGGAGAATTATAATCTTTACCCCCAGGCCTGACGGGATAGCCAGCTCTTGAGGGCTGCGCGGAAGGTCTGAAGGGTGGAGAAAAAAAGAGGAGAAGGTCTGCGCGGAAGGTCTGAAGGGTGGAGAAAAAAAGAGGAGAATAGTCTTTGTCGTGAATTAGACATTTTGCTGTCCAATGTTGTTTTGTTACAGGAATAGTTTCTCACTAGCTTACCATCAACTCCTATGGAAAACATGTAACTTGGGGTTAAGATCTTTCATATCTTTTATATTGATGCCACCTTAGTCACTCTGATTTTGGATTGCTATACAATGAGCTCTCTATATAGAGACAGAAATTTCAGCTTATAAATATCATCACAAACAACAACAGCAACAGCAGCAACAACAATAACAACGATATATAAATAAAAAACCATTTGATCAGTGAGTTCAGCAAAATTTTATAAACTGACTACCTACAATACCATGACAGAGTTGCTAAGATCGTTCACTGGAAATTGTGCCAAAAGTTTGGATTTGCAAGTACAGCAAAAACCACTGGGAACATCAGGTTGAGAAGGTTTTAGAGAATGAGAAAGTCAAGATCTTGTGGGACTTCAGAATTCAGACTGACAGGCACTTGGCCCACAACACACCTGACATAACAATAGTTGAGAAGAAAAAAGTATGGTTCATTGACATTGCAATACCTGGAGATGCATGAATTGAAGATAAGCAGCAAGAAAAAAATCACAAAGTACCGGGACTTGCAAATTGAAGTTGAGCGACTGTGGAAAAAGAAATTGTGTGTTGTCCAGATTGTAATTGTAGCCCTTGGAGCAATACCTAAAGGGCTAACTCGCTATTTGGAAATTTTAAATTTATCAGACTTGAACATTCTGATTCTACAAAAAACCACCCTACTTGGAACAACTTATATCCTCCGACGTTACCTTAACTGGTTAGGACTCAAGCCGTTGAGTTACCAGCCAGCCCCAAAGGCTGTGAATCTCACCAAAAATTAACATAATAATAATAATAATAATAATAATAATAATAATAACAACAACAACAACAACAACAACAACAACGCAAAAGAAAATGCAAAGAAAATGAAGCCTACAAATACTTAGGCATTCTGCAGTTGGATAACATCAAGCATGGAGAAGTAAAAACTATTGTCAGACGAGAGTACACCAACAGAGTTAGGAAAATTTTGAAATCTAAATTGAATGGTGGAAATTCAATCAAGGCCATAAATACCTGGGCAATACCAGTTATAAGATACACAGCTGGCATAGTTAACTGGACACAAGCTGATTTGGACCTTTTGGACCGAAAAACCAGGAAACTAATGACAATGCACTACAGTTTACATCCACGTGGTGATACTGATAGACTGTATCTGCCCCGAAAATCAGGTGGCAGAGGATTATTACAAGTGAAGCAAACAGTTGAAGAAGAAAAACATGCACTGGCTGATTATTTAAAAGAAAGTCAAGAACATCTATTAATCGAAGTAAAGAACAAAAATCTACTGAAGGCCCAACAGACGAAACAAGAATATAGAAAAGATGTGATAAAATCAAGAATGAAGAGTTGGCAGAACAAAGCACTGCATGGCCAATTTCTGGAAAAAATAAAAGATAAAGTGGACAGTGAGCAAACTTGGTTATGGTTAACAACAGGTACATTAAAGAAAGAAACAGAGTCACTAATCCTGGCTGCGCAAGAACAAGCTATCCGCACAAATGCCATTAAGGCCAAAATCGAAAAATCCTCTGATGATGCCAAATGCAGACTTTGCAAAGAAGCTGATGAAACTGTTGATCACATACTCAGCTGCTGTAAAAAAATCGCACAGACTGATTATAAATTGCGGCACAATTCAGTAGCGCAAATGATCCATTGGAATTGGTGCAAAAATTTTAATATTAAAACAGCAACAAACTGGTGGGAACATCAACCTGAAAAAGTCACCAAAAATCAGATGGTCAAGATCTTGTGGGATTTCCGTATACAAACGGAAAACATAGTGGCGCATAATACACCAGACATCACACTGGTTGAGAAAAACAAGGTTACAATCATAGATATTGCAATACCAGGTGATAGCAGGGTCGCCAAGAAGGAACATGAAAAAATCACAAAATACCAGGACTTAAAAATTGAAATTCAACGACTATGGCACAAACCAGCAGTGGTAATTCCAGTTGTAATTGGCACACTAGATGCTATTCCAAAAGCATTGGAATTACATTTAAAACAGTTAAAAATTGACAAAATCACCATCATAGACAATAGGCAGGTGTTGGTTCATCAAACTTTCTATGTATAAAAAATGCTGTTAGATATATCTCTTCCAAAAATGGTTTCAAGCTGCCTTTGTTACAACCAATATTACCCACCTGTTCTGACACCCCTCTCCCCACACCAACACACTCAAAGATACTTTCCAGAATTTATTAACAGACAAACAAGTCCTTGGCAGCAAACTTGCACAGACAAGCTTGGACAGCAATCCAGCACAGGTAAGCCATGGCAGCAATCCAGCCTGCCAAGCTCACAATTCTGTTCTCCAACATTAGTTCCTGTGTTGACTTCTGCAAGAGGAGCGTGTGCACAAGCAGTCCTTATCATAGTCTGGAGAGGAGCCTAATGACCACCAGCTGAGTGCAATTACCTCCTGTACTTGCACAACTGTTCCTGACGCCTATTAGCTCTTCGGTGCCGGGCATCCAGGAAGAACTCACTGCTGGCATCCGGATCACTCTCCCTTGTCTCCTTCCCACTGGTCCAAGGCTCAGGCGCCTCCTAGTGGCCAACCAGCCTCTCTGCATTCTGCTCGGAGTCGGAACCCTGTCCAGGGTCCTCCACATCCTCCATAGCCAACTCATAGGGCCCCTCGCTGTCGGAGTCTGGTGGCAGCTCCAACGGCTCCTGCTGGACCACAATAACCATCAATGCTGGAAAAATAATCATAAAGCTGTCAGGCGTCCATATTCCAAATATTATTTAGTGATGATAAGATATAAACTTCCATAGATTATTCCTATAAAACTAGATACTTTTGTTTAGTGTGTGTGTGTGTGTGTGTGTGTGTGTACACATACTCACACACACAATTCTAACATTGGACAAACTAAAAAACCAACAACAAAAGACACTGGAGTTTAAGGAGCCCTGTAATTACTTTTAAAATATTTAGTTACTCTTCATGTCTTACAGATGCTTGGCTCAGAAGCACCTGGTGCTTTCATGTTTTGTTTTGTTTTTGAGAAAAGAAAATATATTTTAAAAATCTGTTATATTAATAGAACATATTTGTTTTGCTTAACATTGTCCCAAATAATATTATGGCTCAATAGCGCCTGACATGTATAAAAAACTTTTATGAACCAAGCATTTTATTTTCTATTATAATATTCTGGTTCTAAGTGAGAAATCCAACTCTATCTTTGAGTATTTGAATGCAAACTGCAGCCTCAACTCAAGGGTGGTGGGACTTGACAGCAAGTATCAATTAAAGGCTTTTAAATGATCATCCTTCTCTGTTTATAGAAAGATCCCTGTAAAATGTATTGATGAGGATTGTCATTTTGCAATCAGCCATCCTCAGCAATTCCAAATGTTTTGTGTTTTTTTTACTTAATGTATCCCATTCCTTTCTGCACTGGCAATTTTTTTTACTAAAAATGAAAAAATGATGACTTTAGGGTTGTTTCTGCCAATCCATAAGAACTAAATTTTTAAAAAAAGTTTTTTCTGTCTTTCAGGAAGTTCTGATATATGTATGTTCTACAGCAGGTCAAATACAGAAATAATAGGTTTTTTTTTTAAATAATACATCATGATGCAGCTATGTCAGAACAGAACAGATTGCCAATTTTTTTTTTAATTGCATCCTCCTGAGCTATGCCTTCTATTTCCCTGCCATTATGGAAGGTTACCACCTAATTTGGGGCTGCTTTGCAATATAATTAGTAAACAACAAATAAAAAAACAACTAAAAGAAGACTTTTCTTTCTTTCTTCCTAGGTTATATTTATTGATTAAATATAGAACCTAAGGCAAGGCATCAAAGGAACAATTTTTACTCTGCCTTCCTTAACAAGAAGTGAAATCGAGAACAGTGACTATGAAGTAGCAACTAATTGATCAGAAGAAATGCAAACAGCATTTTTAATTTCTAGCCCATTATAGCTATCGGAGGTGGAGAAGGTAACTAACTTGGAATAGGTTATGGCCTTATAAAGTCTGTCTTGTGCCGTACAGTATTATATACCATACAGGGCGGGGCATAACCTTTTCCTAGGGGGTCACAGCAACACTTGTAATAACAACACAAATAATTCATACACCATTCGAAAGCCCATCAAAAACTGAGTTTATTGACACGATTTAATAGTCAGTATGACCACCATTAGCCCTTCGAACAGCATTCAAACGAGGTGGATAAGAACACAACAAATCTTCAAACAGTCATTATTTTGCAATTCTAGGGCGGGGCATAACCTTTTCCTAGGGGGTCACAGCAAGATCGACAGCAGTTTACAACTTCCGCGACACCTCATTTTAAAGCCCATAAAAAACTGAATTGAATGAGCTATTAAATGTTAAATTTGCTTTAAGAATGGCTGGAAAATTCGATTTGGAAGAACAAAGGATCATTGACAGAATAAAATGCATTGCCTTTCGAGAGGCACCTCGTTTGAATGCTGTTCGAAGGGCTAATGGTGGTCATACTGACTATTAAATCGTGTCAATAAACTCAGTTTTTGATGGGCTTTCGAATGGTGTATGAATTATTTGTGTTGTTATTACAAGTGTTGCTGTGACCCCCTAGGAAAAGGTTATGCCCCGCCCTGTAGAGTCACTTCATTTTCATTTACTTACTGGATTTTTGTCAGTGCAATTATGCTGAGGTTGGATTCCTTACATAAGAACATGGAAGAATTAAATTGATAGTAATCAATTCTCATGGGACAAAAACAGCTTAATCATCTGAATAATGAAGATGAACAATGTGTTTTAGATGTTGAAGAGGGGTTGAAAGGCAATAAAGATATCTTTGTATGTATATGTTATTATTTTATTCATTTTATATTTATTTTATTAGTATATAATAAAAGAAATAGAAAATAAATAAATAAAATAATATATTACACACAGAAATATATCTATCTATCTATCTATCTATCTATCTATCTATCTATCTATCTATCTATCTATCTATCTATCTATCTATCTATATAACATTAATTATGTAATAAGATGCTTGATTTCACTGCTGTTATTCATTCTAGCACAGTTTTTCATAGTCATATAAGACATGATGAATTGCTGTAATGAATGTTAAAAAGAACTATGCAAGCTAAAGGTAGTTTTAGATGATTTGCTTTTAATTTTGCAAAATCCTATTGACATTATTAGAAAATTATATATAATTTAATTAATTAAAGACCTATTATTACTTACCATATTTTTCAGAGGATGAGATGCACTGGAGTATAAGATGCACCAAGGTTTCGGAGAGGCAAATTAAAAAAAAAGTAGCTAGGTAGGTAGAGGAATAGAGAGGGAGAGAAAGAGAGAGAAATACAGTAGGTACGGAGGGAAAGAGAGAGAATAGTTAGTTAGGTAGGTAGATAGATAAAGAGAGAGAGAGAGGGAGAGGGAGAGAGAGAGAAATAGAGATAGAGAAATACAGTAGATAGGTACAGTAGATTTTTTTATCATGTATTTTCTGTTGGCCATCAATATATTGTATTTGATCATCCTATTGATTAGAGTTGGGCTTACATCCATCTGCTAGTGTTCTGAAACTTCTAGTAACACTATTCCATTGAATTTGCAAGGATTATGTAATATAGAGTCAACAATGTTTAATCAGCGCCTAATAACATTAAATCATCCCACTATGACTTTGAAGCAAATATCTTCATTTATTTAAAAATTGTCCCCCAACCAATGGTTGCTTTGCCAAATAATCTCTTCATAAGACCTGGAACTTATACATGGAATCTTAGAAACTGGTTTGGAAGAAGCACTATGGTTGAACACAACATTTCTATGTTTTATGGTGTGTCTAGCCATTGGAATCCTTAAATGGAAAATACTTCTCTCCTGACATATCATGAAGCTCATAAATCTGTTCAACACACAATGTTGTTGGACTACTTCACATCTGTTTCTACAGTGATTCTACAATGCTTTCTTCAAACTGCAGTACATCATTATTGTAAACGATGGCCAGATTGAACTGTCAGTTGCCGCCATCAAAATGAGATCTGATGATTGGAATTTCAGTTGCAAAATGGTCTTCAGTAATTAATATAATTATGTAGCAAGAGAACAATGCAGTTGCCATCAGGAATGTATTGTTTGTCCAGATGAATTTTTTTTTCTTTGCTGTTTGATTGATGTGACTTTAGCTTTAGCTACACTGCAATTAGCAAGCCATGCTTGCCATGGAGCAGATTCAGAATAAAGGAAAAAAGTGAGTTGAATTGTTTTGCTGCTTTCTTAAATAATACCTTTATTTAACCCCTACTCAGTTACTTTGGCTGATTGGTACAAGCACGGAATAACTTGGAAATGCTTAAATGCAGTCTCCCTTATCTGATTCTTATGCTGTAGTTGACTTTATTATTTCTAATTCAGAATACAAGTTGAAATTTGCCATAAATTTCCACCGCGTCCATGGAAAGAAGGAAATATTTTCCCTCCAGCCCAAGTTCAGAGCATGATCACAATCATTAAGATTGCTTCCCATTAACGAAACATAGTGCTGCATACCTTACTGATCTACTACGGTTAAATGCAAAACTTATTTATTTCTGATTTTATTCATCTTGTTTGGTATTTAGAGATCTCTTCTTTCTTTTACGCTGAAATTGCAGGCTTTGTCTACTAAAACAGTGAGGGATCCATGGTCCTCCATGTTACAAAAAGTCAACTCCTCTCAGCTTCGTCCTGTATAACTAAGGATTTGTAGTTTAGCAATATGTGGAAAGTTGTAAGTTCTTCACTATACCTCTTGTAAGCCATCTTTCAAATTTAGTCCTCTTTGGGTCTTCTGTCAGCTTCCTTTCCCTACTGATATCACTTCAGTGATCATTTTGTTCCAAAATAATTCACAAATTGGCTTCTGTGTGAGTTGTATACCTGTGTCTTCCAAAATCCTAATTCCATTTTCCGGCATGAACATGTGTGCCGGCTAGCTGTTTGGTGCATGCACATGTGAGGCAGTAACAAGAAGAACTTGCTGGCCAGCACATATGTGCGTGTCAGAAACTGGAACTTCATTTTCTGGTGTGTACATGCCCCTGGGTAGCTTCTCTTCATGGCCAAGATGAGCAGACACAAAATGCTTCCTTTTTTGGCATTCGGTGCCATGTGCATTCCCTTTTTGGCACACAGTGACAAACAAATTCGCCATCACTAGTCTATAGTATGAGTCATCTATTCATCTTCTCTGTATAAAACTGATCACGTGAACCTAACTGTACATCCATCCCCAAAGTATTATCAGGTTAATTTATTATTTTGAAAAGGAGTAACTTTCCTCTTTGTTTTAAATCTGAAAAAAATGAAGAGATTACCATTGGAAGCAGGTAAACATGAATGACGACAGACAGACAGACAGACAGACAGACAGACAGACAGACAGACAGACAGACAGACAGACAGACAGATAGATTAGATAGATTAGATAGATTAGATAGTTGATAGATGATAGATAGATAGATAGATAGATAGATAGATAGATAGATAGATAGATAGATAGTTGATAGATAGATAGATGATAGATAGATAGATAGATAGATGATTGATAGATAGATAGATAGATAAATGATAGATAGATGATAGATAGATAGATAGATAGATAGATAGATGATAGATAGATGATAGATAGATAGATAGATAAGAGAGAGAGAGAGAGAGAGAGAGAGAGAGAGAGAGAGAGGAGAGACAGAGAAAGAGAAAAGGGAGTATTTATGGATGTTATATTCCAAAAACTATCTTAAGTTTTTTTAAAAAATCAAAATAGAAAGTACTTGATATCTTTCTTTTTATGCTATAAATGCATCAAAGCATTCATAGAAAGCCATGAAGGGATTGTGAAAACTATAAAGGCAATCAAATGTATACAGTAAAAATACTAAATTGGTTTTCCTAGAATATTGTCTGAAGATTTTCTCTTCTTCCTTGTCTTGATAAAAAAAATCCTTTAAAAACCCTATTGCTTCCTGGCTATTGCTTTGAAAAAGAAAAACAGGTAAAGTAATTTTCTTTCTATCATGAGTGATCTATTTGTTTCATTATTCTATGTTCCTTGAATCCTCAGGCAAAGTTTCAGCGGTATAAAATAAGATATCAAGATCCTGAAACAAAATGGGGAGATGAACAGCGGTCTCATTGTCTTCTCCTTGTTCCAGGATGGATGAGATGGGATATGTTGAATTTTTAGTTAATAAGAATAGGCTGCATGTATTCATGAATGTATTTTATTTATTTTTAATTTTAACACAAATCTCCAATGACTTAAGACCTACGTGGATTGTGGACAGAATAAGTTTTTTTTTTTTTTTTTTTTTTCAGCGGCTGCCATGCAAAAGCACATTCCGGACTGCCTAATGACACATTTGTCACTATAGCAATAGCAATAGCAGTTAGACTTATATACCGCTTCATAGGGCTTTCAGCCCTCTCTAAGCGGTTTACAGAGTCAGCATATCTCCCCCACAGTCTGGGTCCTCATTTCACCCACCTCGGAAGGATGGAAGGCTGAGTCAACCTTGAGCCGGTGAGATTTGAACCGCCGAACTGCAGATAACAGTCAGCTGAAGTGGCCTGCAGTACTGCACCCTAACCCTTGCGCCACCTCGGCACTATAGGTTTGTGTAGTGCTGAAAATGAACAGTGGCTGCCAAATCAACTCTAAGTAAGACTCTCTTGATTTTATGGATGAAACAGAAGAAGGCTTGTAGATTTTGTCCTTAATCATTGTTATTTTTAAACATTTTGAGGCAAATCTTCTAAGTCTGCTTTCTAAAAATACTTCTGTTTGACTTGGCACGCGAGTAATTAGAATAAATTAAAACATTGGAAAGCATATGTAAGGTATTTTAAATTATTATTTTTCAAATCTCATAAGACTGTTTAGATATCACTGAAAATTCTCTCTCTCTCTGTGTGTGTAGATCCAAATTTTAAAACTAGCTCTCTGAAAATTCTGATTTTCAACTCTAAACCTCTTGCTTTCTCATTTTTGGTTGTCCATGTGTGTGGAGGGAAGGAACAGGGGAGAGATGTTTCCTCCAATGAAAGAAATGAAAGTTACATATTTCTCTGTGATTCAAACCAAATACTGCTCTAAACTAATTCTGGACCACACTAGGTTGTTCCATAGCTATATCGAGAACTGCACTGGTTCTTCTTTGTCAAGGTGTTGACAGATTCACTATAATCTCTCCATTGATGAATTGATAAAAATGTTTCTGATTTGACTGAGATTGGAGATTTTGTCCCTAGTCTGCAGTTTGAACTTCATATGTTTGGATCTTCTTGGCTATATCTATTATTTCTAGTACTTCCTTAATCTTCCTTGTTTCTAGGTGATATTTCTTGATTGAGTATTCTTCAGTTTCTCTTCTTGCATGTGGTCTTAGCATCCTGATCTTATTTTTCCAGCGGTTTTTTGTAGAATCAGAATGTTCAAGTCTGATAAATTTAAAAGGTCCAAATAGCGAGGTAGTCCTTCGAGTACTGTTCCAAGGGCTCCAATTACAATTGGGACAACACACGATTTATTTTTCCACAGTCGCTCAATTTCAATTTGCAAGTCCCGGTACTTTGTGATTTTTGTGATTTTTTGTGATTTTTTCTTGCTGTTTATCTTCAATCCGTGCATCTCCAGGTATTGCAATGTCAATGAGCCATACTTTTTTCTTTTCAACTATTGTTATGTCAGGTGTGTTGTGGGCCAAGTGCCTGTCAGTCTTCTTTCTCCAACTTCTTATTATTTTTTATAATTATTATTATTAATAATAATTGTTATTATTTATTATTATTATTTCATTGATTATCATCTTACATTTGTTTTTCAGTTTGCAGATTTTTGCACATTGTGGCAGATTGCATACATATAATTTGTTGCAAAGTCTGTACAGTGAAACACATGCATTGTGTGAAATGTGATTGGAACATGTTTGAATAAGCTTAAGAAAGGCTTCAAGCATGCAGATACACAGAAGCACACATACTACATGGAATACAATGATTTTTCAAGAATAGTGATGCAATGGAGGATCAAAAACAAAATTTCGAAGCTATATGTTGGTATGGAAGTCTGTTTTTAACATTCTAAGATAAGAATGCTAACATACTCGGATGATGTTTGTGATTGTTTACAGAAATGTTTAGGCTTTGTAAGAGTTAGATTGACACAACTCCCATTGCTAGCACTTTCCAAATTTGGCAAGTTCCAGATCTATTGATTTATATATTCTATATATTCCTTTCATGTATTTATTGATTAAATTGATATGCTGCCCATCTCATTATCGACTCACTGTGGTTATAATTCCTGGTTATATGTTGACTGTTCAACAGACCAAGATCAGTCCAATATATAAGAAATGTTATGTTGTAATTAACCCCAAATAGGAATGAGCCAGTAAAACTTGGTTACTTACTTGAAAAGTTAAAAACTTGTAAATAAAAATAGCCAAATAGCTTTGAAAATTGTCTTTGCCAACATAGGCTGGTGAATTTTTCAGCCATTATTATGTTTGCACAGTATTGACCACTGAAGTACTTGAACTTGTTAAGAACAGCTAATGCAGATCTGGAGGTCATCATGCTGAGCTGTTAATAGATTTTTGTGATTAATGTTTACTGCATTTTGGAGACAAAAATAATTATATCTTTATTGAGTTAGATCATTTTATTTTACTAGAAGTGGAAATATTATTAAGATAGCATTGGCTCCAATGTGTTTTGTAAAGCCTAAGGAAGGGAACCAACATTACCACACATTTTCTTATGATGATTTTTTTTGCTTAGCAGAATTCTTTGGTTGAGAATTATGACAGTTACATTATTTAGTTATTTATTTATTTAGTTGTCTTCTTTTATATAGAAAAAATTTGATATATTTTATTATTAGGATTTGCATTGATCTATATGGGTATTAATATGAACTGGTAGCCTTCCATTCACATATTTGATCTAGCAATAGTTTATTATAATACAAAATGAAAGATTATTTTAGCTGAATTCCACTTTACCTTCCAACATTTTTTTTTCACCAAGCAGGCCTTGTTCTGCAATGCTGCATATTGTTCTGCATGTCTGCAGATGTCTCTTTTTCATATTGAAATATTTGGAGCATATCCTACTTTATAGCAAAGGAAAGATTTATGTGGGCAGAAGAAACCTGCATTGCTTCTTAATTCTCATTGTCTCGTACATCATCAAGATGAAGAGCGAGAGGAGGAATTCTGGGAGTTGAAGTCCACAAGTCTTAAAGCTGTCAAGTTTGAACACCCCTGGGGTATTTTTCCCTAAAGGGTTAGGGGTGCGAGGGTCTTGTAACTTGGCAGCTTTAAGACTTGCGTGCTTCAAATGCCAGAGTTTCTGAGCCAACATTTTGGTTGCTAAGCAAGAGCATTGTTAAGTGAGTTTCACCACATTTTACAAGTTGGCCATGCCCACGCAGTCACATGGCCGGCAAGCCACTCCCACCTGGTCACATGGCCAGCAAGCCACTCCCACAAAGCAGGCCACACCTACAGAAGAGCCGAGGTGGCACAGTGGTTAAATGCAGCACTGCAGGCTACTGCTAGATCAGCAGTTCAGCGGTTCAAATCTCACCGGCTCAGGGTTGACTCAGCCTTCCATCCTTCCGAGGTGGGTAAAATGAGGACCCAGATTGTTGGGGGCAATATGCTGACTCTCTGTAAACCGCTTAGAGAGGCTGAAAGCCCTATGAAGCGGTATATAAGTCTACTGCTATTGCTATTGCTATTGTTCTAAAAAATTTGAAACCCACCACTGATTTGGAACCATGAAGAAAATAGGACTGACTTAAGGAAAGCAGGCCAAAGGTGTACCTTGTTAACCTATTGAGTAACTGAACAAATATTGGATGAAAAAAAAATTAAATTACACAAGTTGGAATGCAGATGAAATTACATTATCTATATTTTCTAAATTGGATCAGAGACATAAAAGTTAAGTGATGTACAAATTATTCCAGAAATACAATACAATCAGGAATAGGATTTACCAAATTTGCCTGTAAACACATGGATCTGTCAGCCTGATTAAACATTGGAGAAACACAGGAGAAACTTCCCTACAGAATTTCAGAAAATATAAGAG
Organism: Thamnophis sirtalis; assembly: GCF_051295495.1. Classification (NCBI taxonomy): domain Eukaryota; kingdom Metazoa; phylum Chordata; class Lepidosauria; order Squamata; family Natricidae; genus Thamnophis; species Thamnophis sirtalis. The sequence goes on from NW_028261388.1 coordinate 82,587,116, forward strand.
ATTTAATAGATTAAAAAGTGCATACAATACTTAATTTAGGATGCACAGAGCCATCTTACAGCAAACCTACAAATGCATTAAGCTATAATCTTCAATTTTTAAAAAAAATCTGGTTAGTCACACACGGTGGATAAGCCAAATGAAATAAAATTAATGTGCTGTGTGAATCCTACCAATAAGGAAAATACCATTGATCATAGTAAACTGTTATTTAAAAGGCTGAGGATAAACCGTTGACATTAATAAATAGTGCACTGAGAACATTTAATACCGAGCTTGTGAAACTTCTAAGACATTTTATCTTTACATAAATTTAAGTTTTTAATCTACTATAATGCCACCGGAAAACCTTATGTACTTCCGAAATAAGGTTGAAGCATTCCTGTTAGACCGAGGGGACTTTGGAAAACTAGCTGCACAATAACAAAGACAGTGTGTTGTGACAGAACAGATAATTTGAAGTGCCTGAGAATAGGGGAACTGAAGAAGCAAAGGGCAGAATTTGAATGAGACATATAATCAAAAAGACAGGTTAAGGTCATCCAGATGTTTTAAAGCCAAGAATAGGATACAGGGGAAATTAGAAAGTCAGCATTAGGATCTGGAGAGAATTGCCCCCTCTAAGAAAAGGGAGGAAAAATTGGACGTAGGAGAACAGCTCCTGTACCTTATGTCGTTACTTTTAAAGCCCTACATGGTATCGGACCTGGGTACTTGAGAGACCGCCTCCTGCCAATTACTCCCTACAACTGATCAGATCCCACAGACTAGGCCTCCTCCGAATTCCATCTGCCAGCCAGTGCCGACTGGCAAACCCCCGGGGGAGGGCCTTCTCTGTTACTGCTCCGGCCCTCTGGAACGATCTCCCCGTGGAGATCCGGACCCTCACCACCCTCCAGGCTTTCCGCAAAGCCACGAAGACCTGGTTGTTCCGACAGGCCTGGGGCTGATGGATTTCCAGCCCCACTTGAAATGTTGTGACTGTTGTTGTTTTTTAATCTGTTTGTCTTTTGTCTTATTTGTACCCCCTTCCCACCTTTGCAATAAAATGAAAACAATTATGTGTACCAGGAAAAGCATAATGAAAATGAGTTCAGAAGCTAACTGCTTTCTTCTTCCCTGGCTTCAGCTGATAAGGAGGAGACCTGTGGCATAATGGCTAAGTCGTTTGCCTAAGATGCAATACAGCACAGGTTCGAATCCCAGTAAGGGTATGGCTAGCTGATGAGAGCTAAATAGCTTGAAATAGATCTATACTAGTCTCCCTTTATTTATTTATCAGCACAAATACAACACAAATATAACAAAGGCAACAGTAAAAATATTGGGTTTCTGTCGTGATGGACTCTTGTGACGAGCCGATTGACAGATGATGGAAGCAGTATGCTTCCTCCCATAATTGGGGCTTACCAGGGGTTGTGACACTAAATATACATATACATATACATATACATATACATATACATATACATATACATATACATATACATATACATATACATATACATATACATATACATATACATATACATATACATATACATATACATATACATATACATATACATATACATATACATATACATATACATATACATATACATATACATATACATATACATATACATATACATATATATATATATATATATATATATATATATATATATATATAATATGCCATTTCCACCCTCCTTAGACAGTTTAAGATAGGAATTGAAACGTATAACTTTCTCCTACGTTTCCTTAACGGAATTCTATTGATTTTCATCAGATAATAGGAGGTCCAATTCAACATTTTTTCCTTTCCACCTAATATGGTACAAAGTAATTTAATGGTCACTGTAGGAATCAACTAATCTATTACTTCTTTCCCCTCATTAGGTTTTAGCTAATTAATATTTGATTTTATCAAAATCAGCAAAGTAATGCACGTGCCCCTAAAATATTTTAGAGCTTACTCTGTTTATTATAGTTCCAAAGAAAATCAGTGCGAAAATCATGCCCTTTGTTTATCCAACCTAAATGCAAGGTATGAATGCAGTAAAAGCAGGGATTAAAAGGTTTTTCCCATTACACTGTGTAAGCTTATTATATTCTGGATATCAGAATATCCAAGCGGATGTAAAAATGTTCTTAAACTGAGGATACTTTGGTATTCGGTATCTTTCCTGGTAATAAAATCAAACTTTTATACATACTGTGCATCCCAGGAGTGTTCCTTGCTCCCAATACTGGTTTCACAACTAAAATGTGAAAGAAATCTGAAATAACCATCTGAAATAATGTAAATGACAATATTTGAGAGTTTGGTTCCGCTGTCCCTATGGAGAGATGGGGCAAGGGATAATGAAAGAAATAGCCTCAGTCCTCAGATGAGGGGAAGGAACAATTTGTGGTGAAGAATTTCAGGAAACTGAACAGTTTCAAAAGCCAGATAGGAAATCAACTAAGAGAGTGTGAATATGGGAGGGAATGCGAAAAAGAAATGTTCGCTATATTGGATGAACTCTGCAAAGAAATAAAATAGAACTACTAATCAATCAGAAGAACAAGAACAGGCAGCGGTGATAAAGAGTCCAGAAAAGTTCAGTGGGGACACAAATATGGATAAGAACAGTAAGTAAAATCTGCCCAAACTTTTTGTAATTTCATGGACAGTTCCATATTTGTTTCACATTTTCTTTTTCATTGTTATATTTATGGACTTAGGGTGACTTTCCAGTTAGCTTACAGACCAATTATTTTTGGGTATTATCTAAGTGATAATCTGTTCTCATTCTACTTAGCTTTTCAACATGAGCCAAGGTTTTTTTTTTAAAATATATTTTTATTCTTTTTAAACAAAACAACACATACAAAAACAAAGCAAGAAAAGAAAAAAAAAAAGAACAACTTTCCTCCATTTCATCAAGCATGCCGTTTGGTTACAAGTTTTTGTGCATCAATTCTTAAATGTAGGATTAACATCACTGGTTTACATTAAACATAGCTAAATGTTTCGCTGTCATTGAGCATTATACACTTAGATTACCATTAATATTATTTCCATTTCCATTTATTGAATTTATAGACCGCCCAATCCCGGAGGACTCCGGGCGCCTTACAGAAATAAGAAATATTAAAAAGGATTAAAACAAATAAGACACAACAAATTAAAAGAAACACAACATGCACCCAGTCTAAGCGGGGCTGGACCTCAATCAAGAGTAACATTTGTAACAATCCTTATTTCCTTAAATTCATAATTATCTATCAAATAACAATAAGTCTTTGAACTATTATAGTATCACCTATCTCTAAAGAGAACAAGCGAAGATTGGGACAAAAAATTCCCATTGGTTTATAAACATGAGCCAAGGTTGATGCCCCCTCAATTGGATAATAAAAGCAACTTTTATACAAACTGTGAACATGAGACTTATGGAAAAAGCTGGAAAAGTATATGGAAGTTTAAGCAGAAGGAAAACTGCTTTCTGAAAAAAAATATATTAAGCCCTCAGAAACAGAAGAAATATTGGTAAAGAACCTAATATGGACTAATGAAAAGAAGTCAAAAAGGAATAACAAAGTGAGTTAATAACTCCTATTCAGAGAATAATGTAGAGTGGTTATTTTTTTATTATTATTTTTATTTTATTTTTTATATGATCTTGTATGCCGCCCACTCCCGAAGGACTCCGGGCGGCTTACAATAAACAAGGGAAGGGGATAAATAAACAAGACAACACCTTAAAATACGCAAAATTCACAGTTACCGTGGGGCTGGATATTTCACAAGCCCCCCGGCCTGCTGGAGCAGCCAGGACTTGGTGGCTTTGCGGAAGGCCAGGAGGGTAGTAAGGGTCCGGATCTCCACGGGGAGGTCGTTCCAAAGGGCTGGAGCTGCAACAGAGAAGGCTCTCCCCCGGGGAGTCACCAGCCGACATTCGTTGGCAGATGGAATCCGGAGGAGACCTAACCTGTGAGATCTAATCGGTCTATGGGAGGTAATCAGCAGGAGGCGGTCTCTCAGGTACCCAGGTCCGATGCCATGTAGGGCTTTATAGGTGACGACCAGCATCTTGAAGCGGGTCCGGAGACTAATGGGTAGCCAGTGCAGCTCGCGGAGGATAGGTGTGACGTGGGTGTACCTGGGTGCACCCACAATCGCTCGTGCGGCCGCATTCTGGACTAAGTGAAGTCTTCGAACACTCTTCAAGGGCAGCCCCATGTAGAGCGCGTTACAGTATTTATTCATTTATGTATTCATTCATTCACTTTTTTGCAGCAACATGGGTTTAAAAGAAAATTCAAATGGTTTATGTAACTTTAGTAATTATTAATATGGTTGTGCAAATTATCAATAGTCTTGTGCAAGAGGAGTGCAAAAGTACCTGTAATGCAGCTGTCATCATTTACCACTCTTAAGTATATTTAAAAGTACCACTCCATTTTTAAGCAAACCATGAAAAAGAAGTTGAACCTGTTGCATTGTGACATTACTTTATTAAGGTTCAAATTGCTCAGCAAGACATGTTTTTTTTTTCTCCTCAAAGATACCTTATTGCAGTCTGAGAAAGACAGCCACTGTCCAAAGTTTTATGTTTTCCTTTTTAAAATTACCTTTCAGCTTCAAATGTAATATCCAAGTATGACAGTCCAAGGGAAACTTTGGCGAGAAGCCCAAACCTTCAAAGAATTGAATACAAGCTTTGCATCTCTCTGGGTGATTTATTAGTGCACAATAGTTGTGCTAAATTGGAATCAAAGTGCAATTTGTTAAAAGACTTGTCTGCTTTTTTGTAACAAAGCTTTGTTCGCCCTTGTTAATGCCCTTTGCAATAAAAATCCAATTTAGGCTTATTCTACAGACAAACGAAGTAGATTTTATAAATCGGTTTGTTTAGTTCTTTTCTTCATTCAGTTTTAAGATAGGAAGTTGGATTATTTTGTTATCAAAGTCCTGGTCAGCCCCTCATGGCTTCTTGAAGCCTTCACTGCATGTATGCTGGGCATGTATATGCTGGAGTTCAAGAAGCTACTAATTTTAGTGGAACCAATTTACAGCTCCCCCATTAGTTATGGAGAGAAAATTCAGAAAAAAAATTAGTGCTGTTAGTGAGGGCATCAGAGATTTGGGATTGACTGAAATAACAGTCAAGAATTGACATATCAGTTCAAGTCCTAGATTTGTTTCAGTTTGAATACTATTGGTTGAGTCTTGTTCTAGAAACTCTAATGAATATCCATGATTAGTAAGAGGAATATGGAAGCTGTTCAGAGGTGGGTTCCTACCAGTTCGCACCTATTCGGTAGAACCGGTTCATCAAATCTACCGAACCGGTTAGAAGAGGTTCCACCAGTGGACCCGGAAAGCAGGCCAGACCTACAGAAGAGGTTCCAAATTTTTTTTGAAACCCACCACTGGTCCTTGGATATGATTATTCTACACTATCATGTTCCTATTTATAAAACTCAGTGCCTCTGTGAAAGGTAAGGATGACTACTGCGTTTGTGGTGCAATCAGAACATTGCGTGTGTTGAAGTTGTTTTAACGCAAACCAAAGATGCCTTTTAGAAAACAAGTTTATATCCTATTCTTATGCATGCCAGTGCTGTGTGTGAGGTAATTTAAGGTGGTTCTGACAAGTGTCATCGGCATCTTCATATCAGTCACATGGGCGGCAAGCCACTCCCACAAAGGAGGCCACACCCACAGAGTAGGTTCGAACAATTTTTGAAACCCACCACTGAAGCTGTTGGAAAAAAACATATTAGGTTTTCATTTTGTGTTGCTTGACTGAAATCCGTTTTTTTTTTAAAAAAATGATAATATAAAAAAGTGTTCTTCAAAACAGAATTTTCCTAAGGCAGCTTATAACCTTTGTACTATGGAAATTTAATAGATAAATCATTTCAGTCTTATTCTGGTGAATTGTACTATAATACTTTTATTTTTTACATGTGTTTTTTTTTCTTTCCCAAGATAAATTATGATTGGTTCATGAGTATAGGTTATGCTATGTGTTTTAAGAAAGTATCAATAACTGAAATATATAAAATGCCCTCCAGTTATTAACTATAGAAAACTGAATCCACTGACCATATAATTGAAATGAATATGTATTAGCCCCTCTATTTGCAAACTATAACATGAATGCGAAGAAAGTTATACCTTGTATCAAGATATATTTTAGCTCAAATATCTCTCTCAACGCATTTATTAATATATAGGGAAGAGTATACTTTTAGAGTGTACAGTACCTACAATTTTTCTATCTATGATATTGTACTTTATGGGAATAAATATTTGGTTGAGCATGTAAGCAATAATGTTCTACTGCAGAACATGTTCTTTGTGTTCTGTCTTGCTGCTTGTAAATCTAATACACATGTCAAATTCCTTGTTATTTGGACATTCAATTCTATACCCATTCATTTTTAGCTAATAGACTTACTGTCAGATTCAGAGAGATGGGATAGAATCATTTATAGTTGCAATGTGAAGTATACCAGTCCAAATCTATCTTTAGTTAGATAGAAAAAACATTTTTCTAATCATAGTCATTTTAACATTTAATATCCATAAACAACATGCCCAGTTAGCGTACATGGCCTAAGTCATAGTTATTATTACTTTAAATTAAATAAATAAGTGTGTGTGTGTGTGTGTGTGTGTGTGTGTATGTGTATATATTGTATTGTATTGTATTGTATTGTATTATTATATTATATTATATTATATTATATTATATTATATTATATTATATTATATTATATTATATTATATTATATTATATTATATTATATTATATTATATTATATTATATTATATTATATTATATTATATTATATTATATTATATTATATTATATTAATTATATTATATTATATTAATTATATAATATAATATAATATAATATAATATAATATAATATTATATTATATTATATTATATTATATTATATTATATTATATTATATTATTATATTATATTATATTATATTATATTATATTATATTATATTATATTATATTATATTATATTATATTATATTATATTATATTATATTATATTATATTATATTATATTAATTATATTAATTATATTATATTGTTATATTATATTATTACATTACATTACATTACATTACAATACAATACTATACTATACTATACTATACTATACTATACTATACTATACTATACTATACTATACTATACTATACTATACTATACTATACTATACTATACTATATTATATTGCAAGCTAACTCTGCCCACTGCCAGCAGTTCAATCCAGATCAGCTCAAGATCAACTCATATCATTATCAATCATTCGGAACAGGGTTTTCCCCCCCCCCCCATTTTTCAAAAGTGTCTGCCACAATCCTATGTTTTCCTGCCTTTGCACATTGTACTTATGCCCTGAGGCAGAATGAGACATTGATGCTCCATATAGGCATTCATGGGGATGGGGGAATGACAAATCATGTATTGTGATATAAATACACAACTTGGACACTTACTGTACATCAGATGTTGGAATGCAAATTTACTGGAGCAAGGGGTGAATTGTGATACTACCCTTGTATAATGGTTTTTTTTTAAAATCTTTGTGGCATGTTCTAGATATCTTTAATGTCATGTCGTTGTTACATTGAGAATATCTGGGTACTTGATAGACCGCCTGCTGCCAATTACCTCCCAAAGACCCATTAGATTACACAGGGTTGGCCTCCTCCGGGTTCCGTCTACCAGCCAATGCCATCTGGCTACTACCCGGGGGAGGGCCTTCTCTGTGGCAGCTCCAGCCCTCTGGAACGAACTCCCCGCAGGGATTCGGACCCTCACCTCTCTCCAGGCCTTCCGAAAAGCCGTCAAAACCTGGCTTTGCCGGCAGGCCTGGGGTTAATGAGTTCCCCTCCCCTCTCGACTTGTATGGTTGTGTGATTCTTGGTTATTTTAATTACTTGTATTCTGTTCTATGTTCCCCTTTTTCCCTTTTGAGTTGTTCGCTGCCCTGAGTCCCTCCCGGAGAAGGGCAGCACACAAATAATAAAATTCAATTCAATTCAATTCAATATAATTAATCATTGTAATCATCATTCATTAGATCAGCTAGGACATAAGCCTTAAGTCATTTTTATACATCATGTATCATAACAAACAGCGCTAATACACCTTATATTTTCAAGTACTTCCCTCCATTTAAACAATTCTACAAATTACTCTATTTGGTCTTGCAATACTTTTCATAGGGCTTGAAAAAAAATTGTTTGTTTCCAGCAATATTTTTTACCATCTGGAAGGTGTTTCTTTTCTGTATCATTTTTTTTTTGCCTTTATGATGTATTTCTTCAATCCTTGTTTGTCTTTATGCAAAGGGCAATGCTATCTGTCAGTATCACACTCTATGATGCATTTGTTTCAATTTATAAGGTTAGCACATTCTTCACTGTGATAATCACAGAGGTTTGGTGCTCATCCTTTTAGAGATGCCTACTTGATCTGCAAATGCCCCAACTTAAACCCTGTGTAAGTAAAGAAATAAGACATAGATCTCTGGTAGAAGCCAAAATCCATAATTTCACTATCATGCAAATTATGCAATTTGCATCAATTGCACCATGTGGTAATCAGTGGCAATTTGCGCAGTGATGAAGTGAGGTCTTTCCCCCCCCCCCCACTTTCATCTCCCACAAATGCACCAGGGAACAAGCTCTGTGCACAGACTCTGTTAAAAGCACCCTTTTATGCAGAAAACACCAAATTATGATCACCATAGTAGCTTTAGAATTTTAAAAGAAAGAGAAAAGAAGATACTTTCAATATTGTTTTGACAATAGATGTGCTGGATAGCTTTACCATTGGTTTCACAATGAACTCATACTAAAATGTCTGAGAGTGGTGATTCCAATGATTCTGCAGCATGGAGGTTTGGTTTAATGCATAACTAGTATTACTAAATGCATTAAAATGGTATATTTATACCATGGAATGATTTATTTATTTACTTGAGCACACGAGTGAGATCAACTCCCATTTCAATAACCATTCCTAATTTTTAAGCACTGGTAGATGCTAAGCAGCTAATGTTCTAATGTTCCAGAAGATCGTTAAAACACCCCTTTTGCTCCCTGCTGGTAAGTTGCAATTATACGAACATTTCCCAGTATCTGGGAAGAGAGTGTTGAAGTCAATGGGTCATATGCTGGGCAGGCTTGGATATTGGTTTATTATTAGATTTATCAGCTCTATGCCCTTTTAAGAATGTCACATTAAAATCAAACTTGATGTCTCCATTATGCAAAAATTTACTCTTACCTTACATCTTACTTTAGAAAGAAAATCTGCCTTGCCTTTTGCCTGGCCCTCCCTCCTTCCCTCCCCCTGTTCCCTTCCTCTTTTCAACACTGAAGTATCAAATGTGGCTCTTTTATCCCATATTTTAGACAAAGCCATACGGGATTTCAGAGCTGTGATATTTTGAAGTAAGAAGATTCAATATTTATGAAGAAGAAATGGTTATATGCATAATGAAAACAAGAGAAATTTCCATACAGCTTATACGACAGTAATCTCGGTTTGAAAAACAACTTTTCAGAAAAAAGGGGCATCCACATGATAAGAATCTGACATTTCTTATATATAATTAATAGCAGTATTGGGACGAATTAAAAGAAAAGATCAACCTTGCTGTATATTTTTTTTTCTCTTCCAAAATGTCTCCTGATTTTTCCCCCTCTGTTCTCACAAAAGAATACAAGTTATTTAATTTACCTGAAATCTTCAAACATATTTGAAATGATCATATTTCTTATTTATGCATGTTAAGTTCTTAAGAAGCCTTACAAATGATACTTTACAGTGCAAGAATAAATGAGCTAATAATCATCTGGCACATCTCAGGCATACAAAAGTGGCTAAGTTCAAGTATGACACAAAATGTCAGAAGATTAGACACGCTTTCTTTTTTTCCACCAGCATGGCTTCAAGGAGGAATCCCCAAATAACCATTTCAGATTAAGGTAGATTCCATTTCTTTATAATTGCACTCTCCGTCATCCGGAGGAATTGTTTATTGGCAGGACTCTGGATAATGTTAGATAGCATCAGAGGTGGGTTCCTACCAGTTCGCACCTATTCGAGAACCGGTTCGTAAAATCTACCAAGCAGGTTAGAAGAGGTTCCACCAGTGGACCCAGAAAGCAGGCCACACCTACAGAAGAGGTTCCAAAATTTTGGGAAACCCACCACTGGTCCTTGGATATGATTATTCTACACTATCATGCTCATATTTATGAAACTCAGTGCCTCTGTGGAAGGTAAGGATGACTACTGCGTTTGTGGTGCAATCAGAACATTGCGTGTGTTGAAGTTGTTTTAACGCAAACCAAAGATGCCTTTAAAAAAAAACAAGTTTACATCATATTCTTATGCATGCCAGTGCTGTGTGTGAGGTAATTTAATGTGGTTCTGACAAGTGTCATTGGCATCTACATATCAGGTCACATGGGCAGCAAGCCACTCCCATCTGGTCACATGGGCAGCAAGCCACTCCCACAAAGGAAGCCACACCCACAGAGTAGGTTCAAACAATTTTTGAAACCCACCACTGGATAGCACAGACCCTCTACTGTTTCTCTGGGATCAGAACATTTCAATGAGAGATAATCTTGTATCATCCCAAGGATCTTACGCAAATAAAGAAAGGAAATAAGGAAAAGGACAAGGGATAAGCAGACATTACTAGTGTCACTTTCTAAAACTGACTCTCCATACATACTGCACACAATCTAAGTACCTGTCCAATATGGAGGATATAAGCTTAATAGTGCTGCAGGTGGCTGTGTGATTTAGGAAAATCAACAAGTTAGCAGTCTCTACACATCTAGAGTGAAATGGATCATTTCCATCCAAGAAGATCTACAACAGTGTTGGTGAACCTTTTAGGCATGGAGCGAGTTGATTACAATAACAGTTTGTTAAGAGAGGGGTTGGATTTCAATCTTGTCTTTCTTGTATTACTTTTATTACTGTTAATAATTCTTATTGTATTCTTTTATATAATGTGCTTATTATTGTTGTAGTCCTGTTAACTATTTTGTTATTAATATATTATATAGATGACAGGCTAACAATTTGTAAACAGATTTAATAGTTTTTTTAAAACAAATTGGCCTGTTTCGCAAAGGGTAGGAAACTGTTAGGAATATAATCTAATGGTTGGGTTGGCAATATATAAATCATGTAACAATGTTATACCTGTTTCTTTAAATCATGCTGTAAAATGTGATTGGTTGCTGTTTTCCTGAATCGGCCATAAGAGGGAGCCAGAATGACTGTTAGCTCTCTGTTTCGTTAGATGCTGGGCTGATCTGATCTGAGTGCCGTGAGCTATTGTAAGTTTTGCAACTGCTAGCAAACTTTGAACACTGAACTGATTATATGATACTGGACTATGTTATTTGGATTATCCCTTAACTGAAAGACGTTGATGACTGACTGTCTTATCCGTGTATGACTTGGACTGTTTGATGGACTCTGATACCTCTATTTCCACGAAAGCAAAAGCCTATTTAAACCGCAGTGTCTCTGCATGCTGGTTTGTGTGTTCTCCAACACAACTCTCACAACGCTTCTTTGATCGTACTCGCTCTCCCAATGGGGAGCTTACCTAACAGAAACCAACACTACTTTATTATAGTAATTGTTTTAATCATAATTAGGGAGGATATTGTGTATATGTGTCTTTCTAATCTTCTTTGTTTTGCTTTTTTTAGTTCTTTTACATTTTTAAAATATTTTGGCATTTTGTATTTTAACTTTGTTTGAATAAACTAAAAATACCTTAGCAAAAAAAAAAAAATCTAGTCAACTAATATCAGCACTAAATTGGAAATAGAATAGAATGGGATGGGATGGGTCGGAATAGAATACTTTATTGACCAAGTGTGAATAGGCACACAAGGGATTTGTCTTCAGTGCATAAGGTCTCAGTGTACATGCAAAAATACAAAGTAATAATAATCATAACAACTCATGGAAAATTGACCACCTTCAAACCCAAATCATTGCAAATGTTAATTCTAGTTGGTCCTGAATCAAATAACTATTTTGTTTCTTAATAACCATCTCTTATCAATTGATGATTGATTGATTATAGTAAGTCTAATCTCCAAAGCCAATCCATCATCCCCCCCCAAAAAAACCAAATAAGTTTGTTTCCTATTAAATTAAATCCATTAAAGCATTAAATCCATTTCCCACTCTCTTTCAAGCCCCTTAAAAAAGGCTTATTTGCCATTTATCCAGAGTTCTTTGCTATTATATAAAAACACAGGGTTGAGCTTTAGGAAGGTGTATGAAGTTGATTCTGTATTTCTGAGTCTATATTTCTTCCCGGCTGATTTTTTGCTGATAAATCACATTCCTTTTAATATTTTCTATGGTCTGTATTGTTTCTGGGAATAAATGTTGTTTCATTTCTTCCCAATGATTCTGCTGCTTTGAAAACAAGTTATTTTTGCGAGTTTAAAGTATTTAGGGTCAGTTTCTTCTAAATGCTTTCCATGGTCTTTATGACTTCATCAAACCTTTTAGGAAAAAAAAAATAGCAAAATATTGCATGTTGCTAAACAGTCTGTTCCCATACTCATGAGTGTCAGCCTCTTCCTTCTCTCCATAATTTGACATGTTGTTGGAATAAATAAGCAGGGAATAAGCAAAACACACACACACACACACACACACACACACACACACACACAAAGAAACAAGATGTTTTCTGACTATTTTGATCCCAAAACTATACAAAAGTTTTTGGATCAAAAACTTACAATTGTGTAAGTTTGAATTTGGGAACTTGTTGAAAAATCTATTACATGGTTATATTTTAATTAGAAGGGGCTGTATGACAGCCTTCTGAGAGAATGGTCTTTTCAGTTCAGCATAATTAGAAAGAGCTATGAAGAACTTTCTTTTCAACTATCTGGGTATACAATAATTGTTTATCACTTGCTATGAAATTTTTGATTAACTGTCTATTTTGGTTCAGCAGTGTCAGTCAAGGACAAATTTGCCATGATGTTTGCTATCTTTTTCCATTAGCATAGCTGATTTTTTTTTTCTTAATTAAAATGCTGTTGAATCGGTTTACAACCATATCATAGAGGTCTCTTGTTGCATTCCTGGTCAAACTTCATTCTTCTATGACTGAGATTCATCACAGGAGAAAACCTGGATGAGTTCCAATGGCTCCTTATTGCTACATTAAGATTTGGTATTAATGCCAACTATGTTTGTAGATGCTACTACCACCTTAAATTGTCTCTTAATGTCTTTTTGGGGAAACGTGGAAAGATATTTATATATTGGACATATACAGTTTTTACCCCATGACATAAAATCCTTATGCGTGATTCATGCTCTCACTCTTCAATCACTGGTGTTTTTAAAACCTGAGCAAAACTTTTTTTTTTCTAAACAAGTACAAAGTAAAGTATTGTCTTAAGATTTGTGCATTGATATTTAGGATTGATTTCACCCTTTTGAGCCTAGATCCGCATTTGCAAAGGTCTTCGGCAATTATTAAAACATGATGAAATCCACATGTTGTTGGTTTTTTTTAGCTGGAAGGAGTTGGATGTACAAAATCAAGCAAGGTCAGCATAAATTAAATTTAAAAAGTTTTTAAAAGTCACAATTTATAGAACTATAGTTTACTTTGTTTTGACTAGGAAAAAAAGAATTATAAATTATTAGAACTGAACTATACTTTAAACTGTTCATTGGCGGCAAATGCAAGCAGATAGCAGTGGTTTTAATCGAAACATAAACCTACTTTGAAAAAAAAATAAAGCATTTTCACAATTCTGATTGTACAAGTTAGGTGAATTCTATTGCACTGGTATACAAGGTGGTTAACTATAAATTATTAATAAATATGATTAGTTCAACCATCAAAATACTTGCAAGTCTTTATGAGCATTCAAAACAAAACAAATAAGTGAGGAATGGTACTTGTCATATTTCTGGTGTCTAGCATAAACTATACATGGTCTTTGGTAACATTCTGGACACTGTATCAAAAGTTATGTGTTTGTTTAAGTGTTTTCATGTTCACCTGTCACAAATATACACTAGCATTTCAAACGGCAGCCAGTTAAGGAGTGATGCAGAAGAACCTTACCAGTTTACCTTTCGAATATGGATGACAAGCAACTCCAATCCCAGTGGTGGGATTCAATAATTTTTATTATCAGTTATGTGGGTGTGGCTTTGTGGGCGTGGCTCTGTGTGGGCGTGGCAGTGGATGAAGAACTGCAAAATCCCTATTCCCTCCCCACCCTACTAACCTGCTTTCCAGCTCTGCAGGCTACTTCAGCTGACTGCAGTTCTGCAGTTCGGCTGTTCAAATCTCACCGGCTCAGGGTTGACTCAGCCTTCCATCCTTCTGAGGTGGGTAAAATGAGGACCCGGATTGTTGTTGGGGGCGATATGCTGACTCTGTAAACCACTTAGAGAGGGCTGAAAGCCCTATGAAGCGGTATATAAGTCTAACTGCTATTGCTATTGCTAACAAAAGAAGATCAGCTGGGAGGCAGCGGGGGCTGAACCTACCGTATTTGCCAGTTCTCCGAACTACTCAAAATTTCCGCTACTGGTTCTCCAGAACCTGTTAGAACTGGCCGAATAACATCTCTGCTCCAAACCCTCAGGACTGCTAGTTTTTGAGAGCATTTACAAGGTGCTTTCAAGACTTCATATCCATTCGGATTCCAACACATTGCTAATGCTTTTCTTCTAAACAAGACTCATGAAAAATTTCAACCTTCACTGTCAATTACACGTTCCTATTGAACAGACTGCATAATTGTTGGGTTATTCGTGCTTATTAAGAAACCGCATACTGAATCCAGATCAACTTCTTAAATGCAGGCCTGCACTAAGAAGAAGAAAAAAATCCTTTTGACTGTGTTCGCTTTAGGGAACAGTGTAGTCAATTTGCTTGCCTGCATTGGCACACATAAGTTAAAATTCACGTGCAGCCTATTTTGCGGTGTGTGGGAGTGCATATGATGGAGAAATTATATCAAACATTTTCTTCATCCTATTCCACCCCCTCCATCCCTCAATTATAAAGTTGATAAATAAATAAATGTGTAGGCACAATTCAGTATGTCTATTTGTTAGATCGGGTAATGGAAAGGCACACACAGGCTAACGGAACAACAGCTCTTTATTGTAACAGAACAAGTATGTACAATCCAGGGAAGATTGAATCTGACAGCAGCCCATTTATAGGGAGCTGTCAAACCCTTCGACCAATGAGATTAAACCTCTGTTCCCGCCGGAACAGAGGACCTTGGTGGAAACCATTATAACTGTAGCTAGTATCTAACACTATTAATTGCCTTTTGGAATTTATCTAAGGATAACAAGCAAATTGCTTTTCTTCAGTATGGTGATCCACCAAGTACCTCTCTTTCTACAATAGAACAGATACTCATGTACCCGAGGGAATCTGCTTCCTCACCTAGATTTAACTGTGCTGACTGTACCTGGAAAAATAATAGCTGCCCATTCATTTTTTTTAATTTTTATTTTAAACACATAAACACATCAACAAAAACAAACACATGACTTAAAGCAACATAGGAACAAGAAGTTCCATCATATATCATACAGCAGTTCCGTATCGGTTTCTTTGCAGTTAGTGTTTTCCCTTCTGTACATTTCTATCTTTCATTCATGGTCCCCTCATTCGTTATCCATTTTTATGTACTATTCTATATTTATTTATACTTGGCTATTTATAACAAAATATTGTTTACCTATATTATGCTTTATATTCTTACTATCATTTATTCTCTTACATACAATTCTATAGGTATGCATTCACATAGTTATTCTTTTTCTTTGCCAATCTTATACTATTGTTATTCTATTTAAGAGATTATAGAGTACAGTTTGAGTTGCTTTGTTTACCATCCCTAGCACCTGTTGTAACACCACCTTATTTTCCCTTTCTTTTCTCCCTCCCTTCCTTCTCTACTTCCTTCCTTCCTCCTCTCCTTCCTTTCCTTCTTCCCTTACCTCTCCCCTACTCCTACCCTCTTTCTTCTTCTTCCTACCCGCTCTCCTTCTCTTTCTCTCCCTTCCACCCTCCTCTCCTTCTCTTTCTCTCCCTTCCACCCTCCTCTCCTCACCTCTTTCTTCTTCCCTTACCTCTCCTCCACTCTTCCTCTTCCCTTCCTACTATCTCTCCTTCTCTTTCTCTCCCTTCCACCCTCCTCTCCTTTCCCTTCCTTCTTCCCTCCCTTCTCTACTTCCTTCCTCCTCTCCTTCTCCTTCCTTCTTCCCTTACCTCTCCCCTGCTCTTCCTCTTCCCCTTCCTACCCTCTTCCTCTCACTTCCACCCTCCTCTCCTTCCCTCTTTCTAGCTGCCCATTCATTTTAATTGAGTTAAGAAAATAGGAGTTCAATAAAACTAACAGTTAGTATACTAAAATATAAATAGGATACCAGGCATAATAAAGTGACATGATGAAACAACACTTTGTCTCTATTTTGTTGGAGTTCATTGGCTGCACTATACAGTCCTATGTAACATGTTGAATTTGGAGACATTTTAAAAGGATACGCATTTGTGGATTGGAATTCACTTCACTTCTGATGGGCCTGGGAATGTAGAAAACTAAGTTCAAATCCTGCTCAGCTATCTTTCAGCTTAATGTACCTCACTGAGTTGTGGTAAGAATGAAAAGGGGGGGGGCGAAGCTGCCAGGCACATCATATTGTGGCCTATCAGGAAATCCTCTGTGTTCCTTGAGTACTTTCAAATTTTTAATGGTGAGATTTCCCCTGGCATTTAATAAAAAATAATAATTTAGCAAACTGGATTTGCCAAATTATTTTATGGCTAGTGCAAACATTTTGATGGTTTCCTTTTCTTGGAAACACCACCAGTAATCTCCCTTTACTGTCCACTCTTCATGGCCCTCAACCTGTAATGCATACATAGTAATATTATTCCATGACAGAGAAATATTATTTGTTTCCTACCAACACACACACAGACTCACACAGAGAGAGAAAGAGAAAGAAAGGAAGAAAAAAAAGAAAAAAAGAAAGAAAAAGTGAGAGATAGATGAAAGAAAAAAAGGAAAAAGGGACAGAGAGACAAAAGGAAGGAAAGAGAGAGAGAGAGAGAGAGAGAGAGAGAGAGAGAGAGAGAGAGAACTCATGGCTGGCAAGCCACTCCCACCAGGCCACATGGCCAGCAAGCCACTCCCACAAAGGAGGCCACACCCACCACTGGTGTGTGTGTGTATACGTGTATATGTATGTATATGTATACCAACTAAGATGCAGGCACGTTAGATATAGACTGACTGAATTTGAAGAAAATTTCATACAGAGATTATATTTCTTAAAGACAATAATGTAAAATGACAAAGGCTTAACATTGAACAAAACGCTACTAAAATGTGCGTGCTTATGTGAGAGAAGGGAAGAGAGAGAATAAGAGAAGACAGGATAATTAGCAATTCAGCTTTTCTCTTGGGAAAAAAGGTGAAGGTAATATTTTTCTTCTCCTTCCATTTATACCTTGGGGCCTTTAATCTTCCTATCAGAATCAGTTAAAAATGTTAGGATGTTGAACTGAAGTGGCATCGTGTTTAGAGAAAAGTGCATTTGCATCTCCGTGTATTTTATAAATCCCACAGATACCATAAATGCAGGTGAAAAATAAAAAGGTCAGGATTAAATAGGGATTCAAGTAAAAGACAAACTTATTACTTCAAGACAATCGGCAATTGAAAAGAAAACAAGTGTTCGTAATCCATATTCTTTTGGGGTAGGAGGGAATGCCTTTGAAACAGTTCTGACTCCTGGAAACAGCCTGAACAAGTCCCTGCAAATTTATTGGGGGGAAAAATCAGTCATAGTTTGACACTGACTTTTTTGTAGGGCTGGGAAATAGTACAGTAACTCATCCAAAGTCACGCAGGTGACTTTGTGACTTAAGCTTGATTTAGACTTATCCACAACTGTGCTTAGGTGTGGATTCACATCTATGCTGCAAAGGGGTTGGTAGGTAAGCATAGATTGCTGTTGTGGCCCAGCGGGTGCCGTTGAAGCTGCCACCAGACTCCGACAGCGAGGGGCCCTATGAGTCGGCTCTGGAGGATGTGGAGGACCCTGGACAG
>NW_028261388.1:82610314-82725314 GCF_051295495.1 Thamnophis sirtalis
CCACCCCTTCACCAAAATGGCTGTGCATAGCCTTTAGGAGGCTTTCAGAGTGCTCCTGGGGGCTGGGGAGGGCAGAAATGTGCAACAAATGGGCCATTTTTTGCTTAATTTTTCCCCCCAATTCCCAGGAACACTCTATAAGCCTCCTAAAGGCTATGCATGCCCTTTTTTCTGACCAAAAAATTGGCCCATTTTTGCAAAAAATGGGCCATTTTTGGGAGGTATGCAGAGTGCAAAAACTTTTTTTTTTAATTTGCCTCTTCAAACTCTTGTTGTGTCTTATACTCTGGTGCATCTTATACTCCGAAAAATACAGTGATTTATAAATATAAATCTAATACAAATCCTCTTCTGCAATGCAATTAGATAAGTTACCCAATCATAAATTCTTCTGTCTCTATTTCCAGTTATCTAAGAAACTGTCAATTGACACATGCAGCCACTCCTTGTTTAGCAGTTTCTCATTGGTAGTATTTTTTCTTCTAAAAAAAATATCATCTTCTTAAGAATTTTTATTTACAGTCAAAGTTCACGTACCTCTACATGGGGCTGCCCTTGAAGAGTGTTCGAAGACTTCAGTTAGTCCAGAACGCAGCTGCGCGAGCGATTGTGGGTGCACCTAGGTACACCCACGTTACACCTATCCTCCGCGAGCTGCACTGGCTGCCCATTGGTCTCCGGACATGCTTCAAGGTGCTAGTCGTTACTTATAAAGCCCTACATGGCATCGGACCTGGGTACCTGAGAGACCGCCTCCTGCCAATTACCTCCCAAAGACCGATTCGATCGCACAGACTAGGCCTTCTCCGGATCCCATCTGCCAGCCAATGTCAGCTGGAGACCCCCCGGGGGACAGCCTTCTCTGTTGCAGCTCCGGCCCTCTGAAACGAGCTCCCCATGGAGATCCGGACCCTTACGACCCTCCCGGCCTTCCGTAAAGCCACTAAGTCCTGGCTGCTCCGGCAGGCCGGGGGCTGTTGAAGTATCCAGCCCCACGGTAACTATGAATGTTGTTGTATTTTAAATTGTTGTTTGTCTTATTTATTCCCTTTCCCCTTTTTATTGTAAGCTGCCCGGAGTCCTCCAGGAGTGGGCGGCATACAAGACTAATAAACTCAACTCAACCTAAGAACAAAAGCTTTCTTTCAGGCCTAGCACAAGACTACATTAAACAATCCAGGCAAAGTTGCATACACCATATAAGGAGAATCTTGCCAGACTAAACCTGTAGCACCCTAACCTAAAGAGACTCTAGAGAGTGGATATCCTGAATGTCTTTCTTTCCCCATGATCCAGCTTAAGACTGTGTTGTCTCTTTTCCTGCCCTCTTCCTTCAAATATGCTCCCTCTTTCCTCACAACCTGCTGTGTTACTACAGTTCATCCTATCACCTCTCTCTCCTCATAGGTAAATTCTACCATATTTTCAAAATGAAAGTGATTAACGTTTAGTAAGTTTCATATATCAGTCCAAGCTGACCAGAAGGTTCTAGTCAATTACTGAAGGTAATCATTTGCAATTAGTTCTTTTTAGAGAAGTGTGGAGGAAAAACAGTTCAGGAAGAGAGAGCTTGTTTAAAGCGATCTGTTTGCCCAGAAAGAGGGCAAATAAAATGGAAAAAAAAATGTGATGGCACAAGACTGAACCAGTAGTAAAAAATGCTAAAAAAAAAAGTTTTTAAAAAAGTTCCGGCAATCAGTTGTGCGACAATCAGTTGTGTTGCACGATGGTTGAAACTTTAAAAAAAAAATTGTTTTATTACTGATCAGCTGTGCCTGATTGTCTATGAGGTTCCTGCTTGTTACAGGGGCCATTTTGTGTGAAGTCCAACTGCTTTTACATTGTGTGTGAGTCAGTTGTGCAGCCCTGCCCACCGGGCCACATGACCACCAAGCCACACCCACCTGATCACATGACCACCAAGCCACACCCACCTGATCACATGACCACCAAGCTATGCGCACCAAGCCACACCCACAGAACCAGTAGGGATTTTTTTTGAATTTCATCACTGATTTACTTCCTATTTAATTGTTAATTATAGCATGAAGCATTGATTGGATGAACAGACGACTTCTGTATAGATTCAATTAAACTGGAAACTGATTCTTTTAGAATTAAGTTTCTAATGAAAAAAAAAATTGTGGAAAATCTTGCCCAGTACAAATCATAATTGAAAGCTCAACTTTTGGAAATAGCATCTCAACTATAGGAAAGATTATTTGAATTTTAACAGTGCCTGTCACTATGATTGGAATATGTTTGCCTTCATGATTTAATATTTTATTTAATTTGGTTCACTGTTTGAATTACTTTTTTAAAGTAATAAATTGTCCTAATTATAACTAAGCAGGATCACCCATAATTAGTTCTTCAATGAAGGAAATTTGAAGACTGTTGGCTAACTGGAAACTCAAACAAAGGAACATAATGTACTTCTATCTATTTGTCCATGTATTAGCAAGACTTCTTGTTTGTACAAAGATACCTTATGATAAAGTTAAATATCTTTTCTTTCTTACAACTCGTTTAGCCTAATGAGATTAATGCCACAGAATTATACTAATGTATTTCCCCCCTGGTTTATGCTTTCCTTAAATTGTATGATGTTATTTAAAATATGCTATTTAAGTTGTCAGGAAGTTAGCACCAAAGCTGATGAAATCTCATAATTTGAACTTTTAAAATACAATTAATCTCTGTAACCATGTTACTGCGATTGTAACAATTGTTTTGTTTCCTAAATAAATGGTTATATCAGAGTCCTGAAGTTCATCCTTTACTTTCTGAGGGTTGTTCTCAAAGATATTACTTTTAGAAACCAAAGTTTTAAATTAAATGTATCCAGAATCTGGAATATGTCTCATGACTCAAGTCTATTGATTAGATATTTATCTTACCCTTACTCTTATATTGAAAGACTGTTCAGTTTTGATCATGTTTCAGCAATACCCAAAATAGCCAACAAAGTGTTTTGGAATTCTCCCCATTGTTCTCAGAGTCTATACCTGACTTTTAATTTAGAAATCCACAAACCTGCCTCTAGCAGTGGCGGGTTTCAAATTTATTTAGAACCTCTTCTGTAGATGTGGCCTGCTTTGTGGGAGTAGCTTGCCAGCCATGTGATTGGGTGGGAGTGGCTTGGCAGTCAGGTGACTGGGTAGGTGTGGCCAACTTGTAAAATGTGGTGAAAACAACGCTCTTGCTTAGCAACCAAAATGTTGGCTCAGAAACTCTGGCATTTGAAGCACGCAAGCCTTAAAGCTGTCAGGTTACAAGACCCTTGCACCCCTAAACCTTTAGGGGAAAAAAACCCCATGGGGGTGTTCAAACTTGACAGCTTTAAGACTTGTGGACTTCAACTCCCAGAATTCCTCCTCTCGCTCTTCATCTTGATGATGTACGGATGGGGGGGGAGCTGGAACCGGTTCTAAACGGCACTGTGGATTTGTGGAACCTCTTCTATAGAAGAGGTTAGAACTAGCAGGAACCCACCCCTGGCTTCTAGGCATTAGGATTCAATTTACTATCAATAATTCCTCACTCTTCAAACCAGATGTGATGAAAATATTCCATTCTATAAAAAGCATAATAATTTCAGTGAGGAAAAAAGTTCCCTTCCTGTTCACTGAGATGATGAAAGAAGGAGGGAGAAGAGGAGGGATTACTCTTTGGCCACTGATTGTGATGTTTTTTGCAATTAAATCAGGAAAATTATTTAATTGACTTGGCATTACATCTCTCATTTCTTGTCCTTCATCTCTGGTGACCAATTTTATGATCTAACTCAGCAGAAATTGATGTGTCCTTTGTGTATTCTATGAATAAATGTGCATGGAACGATGTGACAACAGGACCATGATTAGATAATAAAATGCAGTCAAGTGTGGCGCACAATTTATAAGATCAGCTCACAGTTGCTTGTTAACACTTTCCTGGAAAAAGACTGAACAAAAGTATCGAAGCGTTGCTTTCATATTAGTTTCTGGATTGCGTTAAGTGTGAAGACTGTTTATAGATAACTGCTAAGTATATTTTCCCTTACCAGTGTGTCCTAGTTCATTTTCTCTGCAATGAATATCCACTTACTTTCATTTTAATGCAAAAGCTCAGAAATAATAAGTAAGCAATTGTCACTATTCCGAAATGTCATTAGCAATGAAGCACACTGAAAGCTATGTTAAGAAAGGTAAATACAGATGTAAAGTCCATGTTTTGACAATGCTGAATGAAAGGAGCTGCTGAGTTTACAGCCAATAATATTTTAACTTTATAGAAGAATATCAAGAACACAGGAATACTCTTGTGTTGAGCCAGATCATTGGCTTACCTTGCTTAATATTTCCAGCATTAACTGTCAGGAACTCTAGCCTTTTTCAATCTTATATAAATATACCTGGGACTGAACATGGAGCTTGTAATATATACTCCTATCTTTATGTGGCCCTTAATAGGAGTTCACTGTGGGTGAGGAGGAGAAAAATCTTTGTGACTTCATGGCTGTTATGACATCATATAAACACCAAAGCAGGAGCCCTGTTTGATTTTTCTCTCCAATAGGAAGGATGTGACCTAGACCAGAGGTGAATTCCTACCAATTTGCACCTATTCAGTAGAACCGGTTCGTCAAATCTACCGAACTGGTTAAAAGAGGTTCCACCAGTGGACCCGGAAAGCAGGCCACACCTACAGAAGAGGTTCCTAAATTGTTTGAAACCCACCACTGGTCCTTGGATATGATTATTCTACACTATCATGCTCATATTTATAAAACTCAGTGCCTCTGTGAAAGGTAAGGATGACTACTGCGTTTGTGGTGCAATCAGAACATGTGTTGAAGTGGTTTTAACGCAAACCAAAGATGCCTTTTAAAAAACAAGTTGACATCATATTCTTATGCATGCCAGTGCTGTGTGTGAGGTAATTTAAGGTGGTTCTGACAAGTGTCGTCGGCATCTTCATATCCGGTCACATCGGCGGCAAGCCACTCCCATCCGATCACATAGGTGAAAAGTCACTCCCACAAAGGAGGCCACACCCACAGAGTAGGCTCGAACAATTTTTGAAACCCACCACTGACCTAGACCCTTCAAGACTCAAGTCTTACTTTTTTTGTAATATTCCAATTATTAATCTTAAAAGGCTCCTATCAAAGTGCATTCATGTAAGTCTCCTCCATGTTCAAGATCTCTCAAATGAATCAAGAACAGAGGTGAGCTTAATTAATGAAATTGTGCTGTTTTCTGTTTTCACTGCTACATTTCTGAATGACAACCTTCAGAGTGGTGTAATCGTCTACTGTGCTGTGTTGTTTTTCAAGTTTGACTGTTGTGGGTAGGAAAAATGGCTTTTTTCCCCCCTCTCAATTTTCTAATTAAACAGGTTTGGGGTAAAGCTTAAAAGAGATATCTAGCAAGCTAATTAGATAGTAACTGGTGGGTTCCTGCCTGTTGCCCCTTTTTGAAGATTGGGTTTCCAGCAGGGGAGTATAACAGATGCTTAATCTATTTCTGAGAAAAGGCTAGTCAGAATAGGAACCTCTACTTAGGATAGGAATCCACTGGGAACCATTCATCTTATATTCTACTGCAGGAAATATCACCTCCAGCACCTTTTCAAAGACTTGTTGGCTGTTCTATAAATTCATATCTGTTCTGACTCCCCTCGTCCCACACCAACACACTCCGAGCCAAAGATAAGTTATGGCATTTAATTAACAGACAGACAGGTCCTTGGCAGCAAACTGGCACAGATAAGCTTGGGCATCAATCCAGCACAGATAAGGCTTGGCAGCAATCCAGCCTGCTAAGCTCACAATAATGTTCTCCAGCATTAGTTCCTGCATTGACTTCTGCAAGAGGGGTGTGTGTACAAGCAGTTCTTTTATGGTCTGGAGAGGAGCCTAATGACCACCAGCTGAGTGCAATTACCTCCTGTAACTGCACCTATTAGTTCTTCGGTGCTGGGCATAGCAATAGCAATAGCAGTTAGACTTATATACCGCTTCATAGGGCTTTCAGCCCTCTCTAAGCGGTTTACAGAGTCAGCATATTGCCCCCAACAACAATCCGGGTCCTCATTTTACCCGCCTTGGAAGGATGGAAGACTGAGTCAACCCTGAGCCGGTGAGATTTGAACAGCCGAACTGCGGGACTGCAGTCAGCTGAAGTAGCCTGCAGTGCTGCATTTAACCACTGCACCACCCCTTATAAAAACATGGAAGTGACTCCCAATGTCAGGTTAATATTACCAGGGATCCTTCAACAAAAGCTTTTCCATCTCTTTGCTTGGACAGCATGCTTTCAGCATATCTTAAAGCAGTGATGGGCAACCTTTTTGGCGTGATGTGTCAAAAATCGGCAAAAAATCGAGCATAACTCGCGTTGTGTGTCACTTCGACAAAAACATAAGACTCTCTGTGCCGGCCTGACTGGAGAGAGGCGCGCACTGTTCCCGCGTTCCTCTCCTGCGGGTCCTCCCTCGCCGCGCTGATGACGCGTGTGCGCATGGCACGCACGCCTTACCAGCAGCCCCTGCGCTCAGAAAGGGGCGGCGGCGATACAGTAAGTGAGTGTGGGCGGGGGAGATCACATGTCCCCCCCCCCCCGTTCCTCCAGCACAGATTCTTTCATCCTCGGCGGCCGTGCAGGAGCCGAGGATGAATCGCATGAAATCCTGTGCTTGTCACCCCAAATGGCTACGCGTGTCAGCACTGACACGCGTGTCATAGGTTCGCCATCACTGTCTTAAAGGAAGATTGTGCAAGTGCATTGTTGAATAGCACCAGATATATAATATCAAAGTGCATAAGTTACAACAATAACATCTAACTAAATCATGATTAAAAACTTGACTCAACTGTCTACAAATAAGGACAATGGCAGTCTATCTTCCTGCAACTACCAATGTGAAATAAATATGTGAGCAGGTTGGAATGGTGTACATTTTGTTACAAAATAGATGGTGTTTTTAAACTATTCCAAAATACCTGCATATGCAGATCAGATACAGATTTCCCATAATAAAAAGCAAGCTATGCCAATATAGAGAGCTGTTTCATTATAATTCAACCTTAGTATAAAATGCAATATAAACAGCAATTCAAATTAGACAGCGATCAAGCTCTTCAGCAGATTGAAATTTCAGTTCTGTTATATTGCATGCTAAAATATAGTTTGAGATGCACACATTTGGATTAAAGTTGAAACACATCACAAATGCATTTAGAGAGTGAAACAGTCCAAGACTTTCAGATCTTCGCTGAAGAAAGACAAAACTTGGTGAAAATATATGCTCTGCAGACCATTGACAGTATCTGGAGATTGAGGTACAATTTAAAAAACAAACAAACTAGAAAGACTAATTTTTTTAATTGTATTTTTTTCCGCAAGGAATCTTTATTTTCAAGAAGGCATGCTAGCAATAAAAGATAATCCATGATGCACTTCTCAAATTCCAAATATACGATGAGATACAGATTACAGTGATCATAGATTTGAAGAGGCTGGATTAAAGCTGACTGCTGGGATCAGCAAATAAATAATGTAAATCTGGGGCTATGGAGTCTATTGACAGATGAAGGGAAGAAGAGAAACAGGCAATTTACAAGGTCACAGTGTGCAAAAGGTTTGAATGAGTAATGTAAAAACAATCCAAAACGAAACCAAGACATTAAAAAAAGCTGGGCAATATTTGATTTTAAACCTATGACTGTCAGACAGAGTATGTGAAGACAAAAAAAAGGGAGATGTTCTCTTTTTGCTAAAAGTTTGGTAGCTCTACCAGCTGTGCTCCGACCCCCCTCATCCCACATCAACGCACGCCGAGCCAAAGATACTTTAAAGAATTTATTAAAAGACAGACGGGTCCTTGGCAGCAAACCAGCACAGATAAGCCTTGCCAGCAATCCAGCCTGCTAAGCTAGCCACAAAAGTTCTCCAACTTTTAGTCAATGTGTTGATTCCTGCAATGGGGCATGTGCACAAGCAGTCCTTTTATAGTCTGGAGAGGAGCCTAATTACCACCGGCTGAGTGCAATTACCTCCTGTAACTGTGCAACTGTTCCTTACGCCTATTAGCTCTTCGATGCTGGGCATCCAGGAACAACTCCCTTGGCTCCTCCCCACTGCTGACGTCCATATCACACTCCCTTGTCTCCTCCCCACTTTTCCAAGGCTCAGGCACCTCCTGGTGGCCAACCAGCCCCTCTACGCCCTGCTCGGAGTCGGAACCCTGTCCAGGGTCCTCCACATCCTCCAGAGCCGACTCATAGGGCCCCTCGCTGTCGGAGTCTAGTGGCAGCTCCAACGGCTCCTGCTGGGCCACAACACAGCTGTATTTAAATACTCTTTTTGAACCCTTATTTATTTATTGGAATTTTGACTCCTGGCAGCAAGATGATTCTGGCAAATAATTGTTAAAAAATTAACATTTTTAAAAAGAATACGCAATTTAGAAAGTGACCATCCAGACAAAACCACATAACATCCCTCTCCCCCCAAAAATCCAACAGTGTACCAGAGATCTTATAAAAGACCTTATTATCCTGGCAGTAGAGCAGGATTTGAAGAACCTACAGGACATTTCAAGAATGGATGCCATCTGTATTCTGGGGTGATTCTGTTCCAGAGAACATGTGCTGCAACAGATGAGGCATTCTTGGTTCCACAAGATGATAATGTTTAACTAAAGGGACTTGGAGAATCCAAACTGAAGAGATCCTGTCTGCCTGAGTATACTGGATGGGCAGAAATAATTGGACACAAGCCTTTCCCTCAAGTAACCGTGCTATGTGCCATGAAGGGCTTTATAGGTGATGAGCACCAGTGTAAACCACCCAGAAGCTGAGTGGTAAGCAAGGCAGTTTGTGAAGCAGCAATGAGACGCAGTTATAATTCTCGTGCTCACTTCTATGCACACTATTGCATTCTGAACTAGCTTTAGCTTCCAGTTGGTCTTCAATTCGGCTCTGCATAGAATATTTATCACTAGTCCAATCACAACTAGTGTGAGTGACAGTCTGAAAGGCTTCTCTGTCAAAGATGCACTATAATGGACATGTGTAAAGTAGTAATAGTAGTAGCTGCACGTTCACAACAATGCCCAAAGCTATATATTAGTTAAATTAGTAAAATATCATATTATAAAAAGCCAATAAAATGTATTAACCAGCAATTTGGTAGGAAAATATAACAGTCTGTTGCTAACTCTAAATTTTTGGTGACATAATGCTGATAAGTAGTAAAACAGATATCACAAAATATCCCCAGTTTTAATTGATTAAAAACATAAAAAACCCATAAGCCTTGTTGATAGAAATTCATATATGTTAGTCTAACTTTAAAAGCACACAAAAGGAAAATCTCGAACAATCATTTTACAGACATAAAGAGTACTGCTAAAAAACACAGAACAATAATGAAAATATGATTTTGAATAGTTTTTACAGTCCTATCAAAGGAACAGGTACCCTAGTAAAACTCATGGCTGCTTGTATCTGCAGCACTGTGGGTATTCACAATAAGGTGTATATCACAAGTAGTGACATATTTAAGTCCATGAAATTTACATGGATTTTTCATTAAGTTCACATTTCATCCTTGTGATCTTGTAGAGTATATTATAACATCGTGCCACAAATGGACCCTTTCTCCATTGAGTTTGGAATCAGGAATAGCAGAATTATACAGAATAGTGGTCTTTTTCTAACAGGCTAGCTGCCATATATTCGGAATCTGGATATTTGGAGTTAGATGCATGTTTCCCCATGAAATTAATATAGGGATTATTTGGGGACTTATACAAATCTCTGCTCAGCGGAATTTCCAGAAATTTAAGTTGCCTATCAAATCCTTCCCAAATGTGTTCCATTCTCCTCCATGTCACTGTTCCATTTAATCTTGAGCCTCACAATTTAGTTACATGCATTCAACATTATTATTTCTATCTCACTGGGAATATGATGACATGCTAAAATCAAAAGGCCTTCATGTACAGTATTTTAAATTGGAAAGGAATCTTTTTTAATTGGCTCATTGTTAGATCAGATTGAATAGTCTTTTTAAAAAGAAATATATATATATCACCAATTAATTTCAGGGGATAAACAAGGAAGTGCTGAGAGAGAGAGAGAGGGAGAGAGGGAGGGAGAAAGAGAAAATCATGTCAAGAGCTACGATGAAAAATTAATGTCCTTGATCCAATTTTGCCTTTAGGAATTGATTGCTTCTACTTTTTTATTAGGTCTACTATTTATTCATTCCTTTCAAAATTTCAGCATTATAATAGGCTAAGCATTCCCCCAAGCAAGAATCTCATATCTTCTTTAAAGAAAAGAGAAATGGAAGAAAAAAATAAAGAAAAATACAAAGGGACGATGTTCCCCTTCAAGACAAGTACAAACAATTTCAGAAACCATGTTTTCTAATATTTCAACCAAAAAAGCTCTTCATCCTTATCTTATTTAACAAATAATAAAGCTTCATCATTCAATCTTAAGAAGTATTTTTAAAAGTACTAGGATAACAATGTATATACACAAACAATAATAAATATGAACAAATGTTAATATTTTAACAAATAATAACACTGCATCATTCAATCTTAATCAGCAAAAATCTGTTACAAATACTAGGATAACAATGTATATACACAAACAATAATAAATATGAACAAACTTTAAACAAGTAAATCAATTTTATATTATTTCATTTTACTTTTATACAGTACTTATCATTTTCCCTGAAAGTACAATAAAGCTCTTCTTCCCATGTCATATATCATATTTATAAACAAATCTTTAAAGCCTCATTCTAACTGACTTCAAGAATATTGCATACTACAAACAATAATGTGTTGAAAATGTTTAATATTTATTCCATCCAAACAATGTCCCACATATTAATGTCTTATCAATTTCTATCCATCTCTTCTCAGTTTTAATACCATGGTTTATCACTTCCTTTAAAAATCAGCAAAAAAAATCTCTTCTTCCAATACTTATGTATAAACAAATATTGTAAGTTTTCACCATTCAGTCTTAGTCAAGAAAAAAAAAACCATTAAAAGCTGATAAAAAATCATATAGATTTTGATCTTGGTCAAATAAACCAACTTTTTAACCTTTTTACTTTTAAAAGTATTAATGTTCATTCCTTTTAAATAATGTCTCAAAAGCTCATTTCTTTTTTTCTCCCTATCTTTTTTTTCTGAAAGTCCTTAATAAGTGTAGCACATCTTTTTTGTAAGTCTAAAGTAAGAAGATTGTCGAAGTTGGATCCATACATCCAACTAACATTTCTGGTTTATTATTTGTGTGTCCCTTTTTAGGTATTAAAAGATCAGCCAGTTTCATATCTAAGTCATGCCATCTATGTCAGTGTCATTCTAAAACCTGTCAATTTTAAATCCATATCCAAAACAGCCTGATTCTTAACTCTTGTATCTCTTGTTTTGAAGCCATTTTTAAAGCCTCAGACAATTCTATTTACAGAAAGTTCTAATACTAGAAGATTAAATCAAATTAATATCACAATTTATTCCAGAGTGGAATGCCATTGGAATTTATGGATTATCTTTAGAAACATGACAAGGAACAGAGAGAAAATCTACAAAAGTTCTAACTAAATTGCCCCAGCAAATCTGGAGAAGCCACAATAAATCTGGAGAATTCGGTCTATATACTAATACAAAATAAAGGGGTTTTAAGAGACTGAGCAACTATCACACAACTTCCTTAATTTCACAACATTGCAAAATAATGCTTGGGATCATCCAAGAGTACTACATAGAAAGTGAAATGCCGGAGGTTTAATCTTTTTCTTCTTCTTTTTTTAAAAAAAGGTGAAAGCTATTGCTGATACAACCCGGATAACCGAAAAAGGTAGAAAAATACCAAAAGGAGATCTTTATTGACTACAGAAGGCCTTCAGTTGTGCTGATTATGTCTAGTTGTAGAATGTGCTTAGAAAAATAACAATATCAAAACATCTCATTGTTCTCTTGCAAGACTGTAAACAGATTAGGAGCGAACAGTTTGGAAAGAATATGATGAAATAGATAGTCCTGATTTATAATGTAGTAAGATAAGGTTATGTATTCTGTCCTTATTTATTCAATCTGTATGTAGTATATATACTGTGTGTATATGGTATGAGTACAGTTATGCATATTTGTATATTTTTGTGTGCGAGTGTGTATGTATATCAGGATATCTCTACTAATGAAATCCAAAAAGCTGAATGAGGAAAAAAAATGGGACTAAGATAAAGTATAAAGAAGACTAGTGACACCAGATATTCAGCTGGTTCTTCTGTTGAACTGATAGCACTGACTGTGGGAGGTTCTGCTCACCCACCATGATGTAATATGTGACCTTCTGCAAATGCGCAGAAGTCGGTACCCATGTGCAGACACGGCACGTGTGAGCGAAGCGAACACACACGGACATGTGCTCACATTTGCGAACCGGAAGGAAGGTATCCCACTGCTGATACACAAGTAACCTTAGAATTGATAATAAAGGTACTAAAGTAATATATTACTTTATTAGCCTCCTCAGGGTACCGTCGGCCAGACAGTGTCGGCTAGTGACCCCCAGGGGGAGAGCCTTCTCTGTGGGAGCGCCTTCCCTCTGGAATGAGCTGCCCCCGGAGCTTCGTATAATCCCCGACCTCCGGTCCTTCCAACGCGCCCTAAAAAGTTGGCTTTTCCAGCAAGCCAGCCTGGCCTGAACAAAACAAAATAAATTATTGCTCACTGTTAATTTTAATTCGATTTTTTTTTTTAAAAAAAGGTCATTGTCAATTTTAATTGGATTTGGGATATTCTATTTAATTTTTTTAAACTTTTGTATTATGTGTTTCTTTTAATGTTGTACACCGCCCTGAGTCCTTGGAGAAGGGCGACATATAAATCTAATAAACCTAAACCTAAATAGTTTCTGCCTTTTAGGATTGAAAATAATCAAGAAATGAAGCAACAGTCAAGAAATATGCAGACTAGTATTTGATAAAATAGCAATGAAAAAGATAGTCAGATATAGTGATGTATCTATACCCCAAAAAATGAGAATCGTGCATGCAAAGATTTTCCTTATGACACTGTATGGAAAAGAACATTGGACTTGAAAGAAGCTGAATAGAAGAAGTTTTGACCATTTTGCATTTATTACTGGAGAAAACTCCTGAGAATACTATGGATAACCAAGAAAAGAAAACATGTCTTATATAATAATAAAAAAAAATCTGGATTTGAGATACAAAGAGCTAGACTCAAAGCTACCACATTTTGCTCATAATATATAAGTACCCAGCTCCTTTGAGAAATCTATAAAACTGGGAAAAGTAGAAGGAAGGAGAAGACATTGATGGACTTGTTTACAACAGCAATGAATGCATCATTGACAGACCTAAAAGGCCAATTTGAAAACAGATCATCTTGGAGTAACTTTATTTCTTTGGTTGCTAAGAGTACACTCACTTGATGGCATTTAATCAATGAATCACCAGCAACTCATGTAGCACTGAAAAGCAGACATGATAGTTGAAAAGGGTCATTTTGATTGTCAACTTAACCTCTTTGTAAGGTGAGAGTAGCTGGTCTCCTTTCACTGCAATAGTTGAGTCTATGATACCATTCCCAGTCACTAGTATAATGACTATTTTATTAGATTAACAGTATATTAATGTTTACTCATACATTTATATCTTCTATAAGCCCCCCAAAAAAGCTACCATGTTTTTTTGAATATAAGATGCGCCGGATTATAAGACACGCCTAGATTTTAGAAGTGGAAAACAAGGAAAAAAGTATTCTGAACCAAATGGTGTAGTAATATATTATTTAATAAAATACCAGTATAGCAGAATAATTTTTACAACCATCTATACTTTTTATAACCATGTATACTTTTTACGACTCTTCAACTCTGGCATTTGAAATATGAAAGTCTTAAAGTTTGGTTGGTTGGTTTATTGGATTTATGTGCTGCCCTTCTCCCAAGGACTCAGGACGGCATACAACATTTAAAAAAAAAACATATTACAAAAGTTTTAAAAAATTAGATAGAATATCCAAAGCAAACCCAATTAAGATTAACAATAACATTTTTAAAAAAAAATGATTAAATTTAACAATAATCAATAATTTATTTTGTTTTGTTCAGGCCAGGCTGGCTTGCTGGAAAAGCCAACTTTTTAGGGCACGTCGGAAGGACCGGAGGTCGGGGATTATGCGAAGCTCCGGGGGCAGCTCATTCCAGAGGGAAGGCGCTCCCACAGAGAAGGCTCTCCCCCTGGGGGGTCGCTAGCTGACACTGTCTGGCCAATGGCACCCTGAGGAGGCCAACTCTGTGGGATCGCACTGGACGGTGGTCTTGCAGGTATCCTGGGCCTAAAGTGGTAAAAGTACAAGACCCTTGCACCCTTAACCCTTTACAAAAAAAAACCCAGGGGTGTTCAAACTTGACAGCTTTAAGACTTGTGGACTTCAACTCCCAGAATTCCTCCTCCAATCATGTTGGCTCAGGAACTCTGGCATTTGAAGTCTGCAAGTCTTAAAGCTGTCAAGTTGCAAGACCCTTGCACCCCTAACCTTTTACAACCCCCCCAAAAAAAACCTAAAACTTTATTTTTAAAAGCATTTTGCACCCAGAGAAAGTTGGGACAAGGCACACCAGCCACACACCACTTTCACCGACTTTGAAGTCTTTCTCGGGAACTACCAAAACCCCTCACCGCTCTTCACCTGTGATCATCCCTTCAACCTCCCACCCATGGAGGATGCACAGTGATCCTCCTGGAGGGGCAGCCGAAGGGGAACTTCTCCCCCCTCAGAGGCATTGCTTCTTGGCCCAAAACAAAGCAGCGGTGAGGAAGGACACGCTCGGGGGCGGGAGAGCTGGAGCTGGCACCAGAGGCCACCTCGCTTCCTTCTGCCCTGTGGAAAAAAGAACAGCTCCACTCTCGTGCTCTTCCCGCTGATGCTGCTTGGCCTGAAACATGAGGATCAGGGAGGAAAGCGTTTTCAGGCCAAGCAGCAGCAGTGGAGCGAGTGCAGACATCCTGAGCTGCGGGAAGCCGCTGCCAGCGATGCTCTCAGGGCAAAGACGTTGCAAGCGGAGAAGTCTTGGCCCCCACAGGAGCCGCCAAGCATTCTCCGTCCCTCTGACACCCGCCGAGCCTCCTCCAAACCTCAGATTCACCTTCTCTTTTCTCCTGGCCAGATCCACTGCCTGGAACATGAGGATAGCAATAGCAATAGCAGTTAGACTTATATACCGCTTCATAGGGCTTTCAGCCCTCTCTAAGCGGTTTACAGAGCCAGCATATTGCCCCCACAATCCGGGTCCTCATTTCACCCACCTCGGAAGGATGGAAGGATGAGTCAACCTTGAGCCGGTGAGATTTGAACCGCTGAACTGCAGATAACAGTCAGCTGAAGTGGCCTGCAGTACTGCACTCTAACCACTGTGCCACCTCGGCTCAGATCATGGAGGAAAGCATTTTCAAGTGGCAGATCCGCTCCCTGATTCCAAAAATGGTGCATGCAGAACGCACTGCCACCTGAAAGCTCTTTCCTCCATGATCTGCAGTGGGAGGAGGCTCGGTGGGTGTCAGAAGAGCAGCGAGCACTTGGTATCTCATTTGAAATATACTTTTTTTTAACTTTCCATTTTCATAACATACAATCACATGTATACTATTACATAGCCAATATCCTATTGTATTAAACAGTAATTACATCAGTTCCTCTTGCCATCAACGCCCAGAAAGATAAAAACCCATTATTAGCTCTTCTGCTCTCCATACACCTCTTTCTTCTACTTCTCTCCTACCTCCTTTCTTCCCTCCATCATCCTTTCCTACTCTACTTCCCCTTCCTTTCTCCTTCTCCTCTCTCTTCATTCCACTCCTTATCCTCCTCATCTCCCCCCCCTTACCCTCTCTCCTATCCCTCTCTTCC
Source organism: Thamnophis sirtalis (assembly GCF_051295495.1). NCBI lineage: Eukaryota > Metazoa > Chordata > Lepidosauria > Squamata > Natricidae > Thamnophis > Thamnophis sirtalis. Next base: position 82,626,278 of record NW_028261388.1, read on the forward strand.
TATCTTTCTCCTCTCTTCTGTTTCCCATTTTTCCTCTTATTGGTGTATTTCAGCTTCTGAGCAAACTCCATTCTATGTTGATGGTATTTATGCTTCCATATCAATATACTTAACATATCTTAGTTTTAAAGAAAAAATAAGAGAAGACAGTATACATATGCAATCATATTACATTAAAATTTAACACCCCTCGTCAAGCCTAATATTAATTCCCCCACCCAACCCCCCCCCAGCCTTCCCTCCCCCGACTTCCCAGAACCCATACATGGTATAAATCTTTAACAAAATCAGTCTAAAATATATTTGAAAAAAGAATAGAAAATTGATAACATCTTTACATTGAGCTTAGCTCCTCCTTGCTAGGCTAACTTTAAACAATTTATCTCATGAGGAGGCCTTCAAAAGGCTTTCAATGGAATTCCCTGTGCCACTTTGGGAATCAGGCTTGATGTGGAAGTGAGGATACCTGTGGCCTGGAACCACCCAAAAATGCAATGCGCAGAGCAGCTGGGTAGGGCTACATTCAGAGTATGACACACCCAGATTTTCACTCTCTTTTTGGGAATAAAAATGTGTGTCTTATACTCCAAAAAATATGGTAAATATTATATACAAATTAAATGAAAACTTCAAATGACCCTAAGCCACTCAACATCCTTTTTTTATTTTTCTTTATCTATTTAACTCATTACATGAGGAGCCGAGGTGGTGCAGTTGTTAAATGCAGTACTGCAGGCTACTTCAGCTGACTGTTATCTGCAGTTCAGCGGTTCAAATCTCACCGGCTCAAGGTTGACTCAGCCTTCCATCCTTCCGAGGTGGGTGAAATGAAGACCCAGACTGTGGGGGCGATATGCTGACTCTGTAAACCGCTTAGAGAGGGCTGAAAGCCATATGAAGCGGTATATAAGTCTAATTGCTATTGCTATTGCTATTGCTACATTATATATATTTGCTGGAAGTCACCATTATAATTACTTTGGCTATATGCAAAGCATGGATGGTTCCATTTCAGGGAACCTGGGAAGAGATTGGATCAATTATCTACTATTTATATAAAACGCAGAAGTAGGTTTCCCTATCTACTTCGCACCTGTAATGAAAGGTTTAGCTTTTCTTTCACCAATGTTGAAAACTTAAAGGCTTGTAAATAGACAGGCAGAATATTAGAATCCTGCCATATGTGCTATAATAGGAAATTGAAATTGAAATATACATTTTACTACAACAAGAAAAGATATGCTTAAAAATGCCACATCAGGAAAATGTCATACTTGATAATGACATTGCGAAAATTGCATTAAAAGGAAAGTTATTCTGACAATTGGCATATAAACACTGAAAATGCTGGAAACAACTTTCATTATTTCTTAAATTGATGATGATGATGATGATGATGATGATGATGATGATCATCATCATCATCATCATCATCATCATCATCATCATCATCATCATCATCTAAAATGCCACTTTCTAAAACTTGTTGTATTTTATTCGGCTGCACTTTTTATGCCTGTAATTGGTTTTAGAACAGGACTAGGATCCCCTATAATGGATCCTAATCCTGGTTCATCTTCAGCTAGAAACTGAGCTCCCTGGTTTAGTGGCAATTATCTTTAAACCACATAAGTCAGTAGTGCTTCATTTTGGAGCATCCTATCAGATAATCAATCTTATCTTAACCTTCATTCTGCAACACTTAATATTCTGTTCATAATTTCCTTTTCTCTTTCCTACTGCAGCTGTAAACAGTCTTAAGAAAATGTCAGTGTCTCTTTCACACACACACACACACACACACACACACGCACACACACACACACACACAACAAGATCATTGGTTTTACAATGTGATTATCTACATAAGTCTTGACATTTTATACTTAATTATCTTTAGGGAAAGGAAGCACAACTGCAAAGAGCTTGCTCAAGATGAAGAGCTACTTACTCATTCAAATTAATTAAACATGTTCCTCGTTATTATTATTTTTACAATGAGCATTAACAGCATCTTAAATATCTCGCCTTTTGCTGATCCTAGATGCTACTAACTAGGCACAACTCATAGATAGAACACACTGCAAATTCTATTTTAAAGAATTCCATTACATTCCAGAATATGTTTGAGCCTTATCTAGTTAATTATGTATCATAGTTCTTTCTATGTATTGCACAATTGAATATTCTATATGAGGGGTCCCTAATCTCTGGACCCTGGCCTATTATTAATTGGGCCATGCAAATGACTGGTTGGAACATGCACACACAGCTCTACTTGTGTGAATGGTGGACTGATGGGCAATTGTGCACCTGTGCGCCAACCCCCAGTCATGCAAGTTGAGCTATGCATGTGCAGAGTGGCCCAGTTTCCCTCTCCCCCACCAGCCATGCTGCCAAGCTACAAAGACTGGGGACCACTGTCCTATACTATATACAATATTTGGTTGCTGGATACCTTCTTAATGGACAAAGAATAAATAATTGATTCCATTCTTATGCAAAAAATGAAGGGCATATAAGACATAATACTGTCTTTTCCTTTACTGATATGAAGAAAGTGATGGCCAACTATTTGTATTCCTACCCATCTCCAATTTGCTACACAATGAATATATATATATATATATATATATATATATATATATATATGTATGTATGTATGTATGTATGTATGTATGTATGTATGTATGTATGTATGTATGTATGTATGTATGTATGTGTATATATATATATATATATATATATATATATATATATATATATATATCTCCCTTTATTTATTTATCAGCACAAATGCAACACAAATGTAACAAAAGCAACAGTAAAAATAATGGCTTTCTGTCTGGATGGTCTCTTGTGATGAGCCGATAGACAGAGAAAGGAAGCAGTAGGCTTCCTCCCATATTTGGGCATACCAGGGGTTGTGACACAATACATACATACATACATACATACATACATACATACATACATACATACATACATACATACCCACACACACACACACACACGCACGCACGCACACACACACACACCTCTTATTTTTAATTAAGTTAAAGACTCCAAATAAACTTTCTTTAATCTCTCAATCAGGATTCCCATTTTATTAGGTATGATAGTGTACTGGGTTTTGATTTTCAAGAAAAACCTGGATTGTAAGTGAGTGTGTGTGTGTGTGTGTGTGAGAGAGAGAGAGAGAGAGAGAGAGAGAGAGAGAGAGAGAGAGAGAGAGAGAGAGAGAGAGAGAGAGAGAGAGAGAGTGAGAGTGAGAGAGAGAGAGAGAGAGAGAGAGAGAGAGAGAGAGAGAGAGAGAGAGAGAGAGAGAGAGAGATGGTTTTCCACTGCTTACTTCCTAAGGTTGACTTTAAATGTGTTAAAGGTCCAAAAGAATGGACTGTGAACTGTTGGAGGTATGGACAAATAAATATGATTAATATTTGTGAAAGTGGAAAAACCAAATCCAAAACTTTATTCCCCAGGTACTGGAGTTTTGTCTTTACTTTCAGTGACGATTATATATATAGATTTTCCCAGTGCTGAAGATGGATATTACGTTCTAAATATTGAGCATAGAAGTCCTGCCCTCAACAAAACACATTACACATCTCAACATGTTGTTATTATTATTATTTTGGAGGCTGTTGTGGCCATCTGTTCTGTGAGCCTTATTTCTATTTGCTAGAAAGCTGGAAAGTTGCCTGAAAATAGAGGTGCCAATCTCTAGTATTTCAGTAGAATTCAACAAAGAACTATTGACACAACAGAAAAGTTCCCTTTTCTTAAAGAATGTTCAATAAAATGTTCCTTCATATTGAATTATAGCTTTGGAAAATCATGCTAGGGGTTTTGTTCTAGGATTGTGCAATTCTTGGAGGGGTGCTTCCCTGGGACAAAGACTTCAGTGAACCATTACCTCGAAGTTTATTTTAAAGCCACCAACTGCTTATAAGCAGTATAAGAGGCTTCTGCAATGCACAACACACATTCAGAAGCCTCTTCTAGTTATGGCAAGAAATGATCAAGCTATGGAAAGTAATATGAAATATCTGATTCAGGCAAATCCCATTATCTCTTCATCTTCATAGCAGAAATTGCATTCCGTAGCACAAATTTCAGGGCAAATATAAACTGTCCTGTATTATATTCAATACATGTCTGTATTTCAGTATAAAAACAGAAAGCTTCAAAAATAAGTCCTTTGTGAAGAAGGAAGGAAGGAAGGAAGGAAGGAAAGAAAGAAAGAAAGAAAGAAAGAAAGAAAGAAAGAAAGAAAGAAAGAAAGAAAGAAAGAAAAAATATTTTTGTATCAAGCAAAATTAAAGAATCATATTTTTATTTTTCAAAAACTATTTTTCCCTAACTCGAGTTTAATGCAATTTTCATCCAAACTGTGTTATATATTTGGTTGCATTACTAATGTTTGCTTTCTTTCGTTATAATCTATTTCATTCCATTCTATCTTTTTTTTTTTAACGGATTTACATCGTATTACTGTTTCACCATCCTCTGAGGATTTTGTGGAATTTTATGACACAGACACATTTACCTTAGTGATTTTAGTATTAAAATAAATCTTGATATGATTATACAACTGTGTGAGGCTTCTGTGTATGCAATATTATAAACAACGTAAATGAGAGCATTGGTTGAATGATGTAACGAAGAAGCATTGCAATGCAGTTTAAATTCTAATGGAATTCTAATCTGTGATTTAATCAGTGTACATATAGGTTGATGTACTTTGCTAACTTACAATCATTTTTGAAGTAAAACACACACAGTGCACAAAACACCGGACATAAGCTCAGACAACAGAAATAGAAGAATAACTTAAACTTAATAACGGCAACAAGACTCTTGGTGGCGCAATACTGGAAGAAGAAAGACTTGCCTACAATTCAAGAATGGACTCTGAAAGTTATAAACTTAGCCGAAATGGCAAAAATTTCAGCATATCTCAAAGAACATTCAAACGAGAGATATAAACGAGACTGGAAAAAATGGATTGATTATACACAAAGTAAATATGGGACTAAGAAACTCCAGATAGCTTATGCTTAACATCAGTAATAACTTAAATTGTTTAAAATTTGGGTAACAGTAAGAAGCTGAGCTCAATCTAGAGACATTTTAGACTGTGATTGTTAAAAAGTTATACCGTGTATGGGCTCTGGGAAGTCGGGGGGAGGGAAGGGAGGTGGGTTTCTAGGGGGAGGGGGGAGGGGGGAAATATAATATGTGTTAAATTCTAAAGTACATGATTGCACTTGTATACTGTGGCTTTTTAATGTTAGTGTTAAAATAGAACAAGCTGAACATATTGGAAGGTAATAGAAGTAAACTGAAGGGAGGAGTTGAGCGAAAGAAGAAGGAGGGTGAGAGAGAGGAGGAGGAGAAGGAAGGGAGGGAATGGATTAAGAGAGGGAGTGATAGAGGGGGAGGGGAAGTAGGTAGTAGAGGGGTATGTAAGAAGGAAGAATGAAAGTTGGAGGGGGCTGAAAGAGGGTGTATGGTGGGCCAAGGTGGTATATTCGGTTTGTATTGTAGGGGGCATTTTCTATATAAGTGAAGGCTGTGTTTATTACTCAATTTTACATGCTCCGGTTATGCACAGTAAACATGTGATTGTATAGAATGAAATGGAAATAAAAATATTATGTGAGAGGAAAAAAAAAACAGAAATAGAAGAGTAACACATTATGCTGTGTTACACTAGCACATTATGGCTGCTTCTATAACTATATCGATTAATTTAGAACTTGGATTAAAGAGGAAGGAAATAATTCAGGCAATCCTTACTCATTTAGTTCTCTTGAAGAAACACCTTCACCTCACTGAATCAGCCCATTTGGTATACTCTGGTTTCTGGTTGATGTAAGAGTCGCGGTGGCGCAGTGGTTAGACTGCAGTACTGCAGGCTACTTCTGCTGATCACCGGCTGCCAGCAGTTTGGCAGATTGAATCTCACCAGGCTCAGGGTTGACTCAGCCTTCCATCCTTCCAAGGTTGGTAAAATGAGGACCCAGATTGTTGGAAATATGCTGACTCTGTAAACTGCTTAGAGAGGGCTGTAAAGCACTGTGAAGTGGTATATGAGTCTAAGTGATTTTGCTTTTGCAAAGGGAATGAAGGGAAGCAATTCCCTCCCACAGACCCATTAGATCTCACAGGGTTGGCCTCCTCCGGGTGCCATCTACCAGCCAATGCCACCTGGCTATTACCCGGGGGAGGGCCTTCTCTGTGGCAGCTCCGGCCCTCTGGAATGAACTCCCCCGCAGGGATTCGGACCCTCACCTCTCTCCAGGCCTTCCGGAAAGCCCTCAAAACCTGGCTTTGCCGACAGGCCTGGGGGTGATGAGTTCCCTCCCCTCTCGACATGTATGGTTGTGCGACTGTTGTTTACTTTTATTATTTGTATTTTGTCTTTTTATGTTCCCCCTTTTTTCCCCCTTGAATTGTTCGCTGCCCTGAGTCCTCCCGGAGAAGGGCGGCATACAAATAATAAAATTCTATTCTATTCTATTCTAAGTCAGTTACTGCTTTGACCTTATTGTAGAGCTTTCTTTCAGCATTAAGAGCTGCATCATTATCTTAATGTTTTGGAAGCTGTTTAAAATAGAAGTCTGTTGAAGAGCATTTAGTGAACATGTTAATTGTTGCTGTTTTTACATTTCAACTGAATAGTTGTATTCCATATTCATTGTACATTTGGTTGTGTTATTTATGTATTTATTGATATTGATATTGATATTATTTTATCTTTTTGCACTTTTTATTTAAATTGTGCATATTATTAAATGCTCTAAGTGATTGGGTAGTTTTATCGCACTGCTATTTCTGATTTGGAAATGTAGAAATCAACAAACACACAAATAAATGCAATTTAATGATTACTCGTTTTGTTTATTTTGGCATGGGAAAATAGACATCATTTGCACAATGCCACCACAACTTTATAAAATGACAACAAAAACTATATATCTGGTGTTCATTCTGTCCATGTAGTTTCCTTGCTTTCTAAATGTTTACGCCTCATACTTTAGCACAGAGCAAAAACATTAAAAGAAACAATCTTTGATTTGCTTTTATAGATACATCTTTCACTGTTCCCATGAGAACAAAACCTGAAAGTTACAACATGTGTATCTTGAAATGTTATTTAGTAGCAGCAGTTATATGGCAATAAAACTGTACATGCTTCTACATCTGGTATGAAGAATATGAGGAGGAAATTGATGTTGTTTTTATCTATTTTAATGGACTGTATCTTGCTAGTTGTTTAGAATCTCTCTGATAGAACAATACACATTGTTTATGGGCCAACAAAGGCAATTGTGCAGTGGCTCCACAGAGGAATAAATTGCAAATGTGATGAATATTGCCAACAGCACCTGGAACTGCTTCTACTTAAGCCTCAGAAATTATTTTGAAAGTCACCTACAGTTAATTATGCTATAACAAAATGATGTAATTTCCCTACATTGGAGGATGAACCAAGAATAATGCTGGCTGCTCTTTGGGGGTTTCAGAATACAGATGAACCCATGAGGAGGAAGAATGTACTAGCAAGAAGAAAACAACAAAGGAACAAAGACATTAAAAACTTATGATGGAATGTTTACCAAAGAAAGGAGAATAATATTATAAGAACTGGCCTACAAGAGAATGAGGAACCAAAGGGATATTTCTTTTAGCTTCTGTGCTGTAAATTACTGCCAAAATATTTACACATGTCCTGCTATAGTGTGAAATCAACAGTCTTGAAGAGAAGCAACGTTGGCCATCATCTCTTTTTTAAACTAATATTTGGGTCATGGTATTTTCTCTTGGCTTCTGAGTGCTGTTATTCAAAGTTTCCATTTTATAATTGTCAATTTCTCAAAGCTTTTTCTTTCCAAACCTTTGATAATCACTTAATGTGTTTCTGCATGTCTACGCTCTTTGCAAAAAATATCTGCTTACCTCAGAAAACGCATAATTCATTTTGAAAGACTTGCCTTCCAGATATATATATATATATATATATATATATATATATATATATATATATATATATATATATATATATATATATATATATATATATATATATATATATATATATATATATATATATATATATATATATATATATATATATATATATATATATATATATATATATATATATATATATATAGGGTCTTGGGGTCTTGCAATATATATATATATTTGCTTCATAAATAATAGTATACTATAAATTTAGGAAGCTGAGGGTCCCTGAAGAGCAACCCAAATGATTAGTGGAGTGGAGGCTAAAACATAAAAAGAATGGTTGCTGGAATTGGGTACGTCTACTTAAATGAAAAGAAAGACTATGGGTGACACGATAGCAGTGTTCTAAGAAGCAATGGGTGGAAATTAATCAAGGAGAGAACCAACCTACAACTAAAGCCAAGAGCCAAGGTGGCGCAGTGGTTAAATGCAGCACTGCAGGCTACTGCTAGATCAGCAGTTCAGCGGTTCAAATCTCACCGGCTCAGGGTTGACTCAGCCTTCCATCCTTCCGAGGTGGGTAAAATGAGGACCCAGATTGTTGGGGGCAATATGCTGACTCTCTGTAAACCGCTTAGAGAGGCCTGAAAGGCCTATGAAGCGGTATATAAGTCTACTGCTATTGCTATTGCTGCTATTGCTAAAGAGAAATTTCCCGACAGTGAAAATAATTAATCAGTCGACTGACTTGCCTTCAGAAATTGTAAATATTTTTACTAGGTATATGCACTGACTTTACAGTGGTAGAGACAAACTTGATTCTGCACCTAATAACTGCAGCAAGACTGTTGGTGGCGCAATACTGGAAGAAGGAAGACTTGCCTACAACTCAAGAATGGACATTGAAAGTTACAAACTTAGCCAAGATGGCTAAAATATCGGCATATCTTAAAGATCACTCAAATGAGAGATATAAACGAGACTGGAAAAAATGGATTGACTATATACAAAATAAATACAGGACCAAGAAATTCCAGTTAGCCTATGCTTAAGATCAGAAATGATTTAAACTGTTTAAAGTTAGTTCAGTAAGAAGAAGCTAAGGTCAATGTAGAATGTCATTAATTTCTTTATTTCTTTTTTCTCAGTAGATTTTAGACTGTGTTAGTTAAAAATCCATACCGTGTACGGGTTCTGGGAAGTCGGGGGGGGAGGAGGAGGGGGGTTGGGGGGGAGGGAGGGGCATACAAAAAAATTGTACTTCAATGTTTTAATGATTGACGAATGATGAAATATTTGTGTTTTTTAAAAGAAACAAAACCTTTTTAAACATAAAAAAAAAGAAATTGTAAATGCTCGAACACGAGGTGTTTATGAAGAAATTGGACAGTCATTTATCTGAAATGGTATAGGGTTTCCCCCCTAAACAGGGGGTTGGACTAGAAGACCTCCAAGGTCCCTTCCAACTCTGTTATTCTATTCTATTCTATTCTTATAGCGTATAGACCCTCTTCATCTAGATACATAATGCTCCTTTTTTTCTCACTGACTGCTTCACGTCTGCTGCAAAATTGTTCAGGGACATATAAAAGAAGAGTTTCCTGTCAATTGAGGTAGGTCTGGTGCCAAGACTCATTTAAATAGATGCTCAGCCTAAATGCCGAAAATATTTTGGTTAGGAGCGTTCTCTTTTATCCCTGCTTCTCACTTCACCTGCTTCTGGGACATCAAGCAGACGTTTTTGAACAAACAATAACAAAGATCAACAGCAACAACAAAGGTGAATCTGCATTTATGAATATGGGCATAAAATTACCATAAAAAGAAAAATAGACTTACTGTTCTTGGTGTCTATATTTAATTCTTTACTGTTACAGCATTGAAGTAAGAACAAAGCTTTTTTGCTGCCAAAACTCTTTCTTCCTCTAATAACAGGTTCATGTTATCTTTATTTCCCTAGCACAAACTCATCAGTTACTTACCTACACATTTTTTATGCGGTGCGTCAAGGCATTTGTCATTCCTTGACACAGACTGCATAATGTTTTATTTTCTTTATTATATTAGGCATGAAAGATGGCAGTGCTTGATGCAACTTCCCTATACAAATGCAATTAATGAAGTGAACTGAGCCAATTTGATGGTCAATATTTTTCAATTTAAGGTTCCAATAATAAAGTATAGACTATAAAGCATAAATCCGAAGGATAAAAGTTTGGAGACTTACCTCTCGTATAAAGAAATATGCAACAAACAATATATTTTTTTAAGTCAATAAATAAACAAATAAAGCCCGTGCAGATTCAAAAGGCATGAAAACCCAGTGATTTACAGTAAATGAAAAAAAAAATGGCAAAACAAAATTCTTGTAAAGAAAATGGAAAGAACGACAGGAAAAAAGAAAGCTAGCCGAAGGAGCTATATTTTATGATTGAGCACTAAGATGGAAGCATTATGTTATATATTAGTGTTGTGGGTATGTGTATGTGGAAATGATTCAACATTTCCAGTAGGGAGATTCAAAAGCTTTCTGACTAGCTTCTTTGAATAGATTCAAGGCTCTGGCAATTTTGTGTCCCAACTTGATCCATGAGTAGCCTCTTCTTCTGCAGTTCTATTTGATTTGGAAGTACAGAATTCTGTTCTCACAAGAAGTATTTTTTAATATGTTTATAAGACAAATTCACAATGAACCATGTTTTCATGCCAGTATTTCCAATGGATACGGAGCCTCATCCATAAGGTCCTATGCTTGTAAGATTATTATAATAATATGAGATACCAATTACTTATCTTAAAATGTTCTGTTATTGGCAAATATTAGAGTTACCCTATCAATCTTCAGACACATACATACACACACACCACACCACACACACCTAAATCATCTGAAGAAGGATTTTTGTTTTCTTACCCAGATTAGCTGTGCATTCTTGAATCCATTTCAAGTGTAGATTTAACTTTCTATTTCAATTTACTTTTGTCAGCAACATGATAGTTTTCTATATATTGGTGTGGGTGTATGTATACACACATACATACATACATATACACACTACATATTGTAGGTTATCTTTTTTTTAAAAGCCTCTTATTCCTTATTTTTAACATAGAACTCACAAAACTCAGTCTACAAAACGGTTCACCAACAAAAGGGCGCGCAACAAAAGTGCGCCCGACTAAACCGTGGTGAAAAAAACGTGAGTTCTAAACAGTGCCGACGAATGAGCCCTGAAGCACACCGACAACAGCGCGCCAACAGAAGCGCGCTCTAAACCTAACTCTAAACCTAACCCTAACCCTAACCCTAACCCTAACCCTAACCCTAACCCTAACCCTAAACCTAACCCTTACCTTAACTTAAATCGCGCTTCTGTCGGCGCGCTGTTGTCGGCGCATTGATGACATCGCGGTTTTAGCGCCGCAGTTTTGTTGGCGCGCTCTTGTCGTGTGCGCATTTGTTGAGTCACGTACAAAACCTCATGTTAATGTCATATTCCAGTTACTGATTGACTTACTGAACGATATTAAATGAATAATACTTTGCCCTTTGAATAGCATTATTAAGCCATGTCTTCCACTGTAAGCATGAAGTTATTCACACTACAATTACACATACGACAATACAATTTTAATAAGGTCAGAAGATAGCAAATAGGTTTATGTTTAATCGTATACATCTACTGTTCACATATGCCTATGAAACATGCATATCCATGCGTATATTCATATAAATGTGTATTTATATGGGCATATGTACAGCTTATTCATTATATGGCAGTTTGATCTATAATTTTAGAAAAGCTGCATCATGTATCTATCTGCTTCACTTAATAACCAAGAAAGAAACCACTCAACTCCATTTTGCAGAATTAAGAGTACTTTTACTGGTTATAAGTAAATAGAAGCTAAGCAAAGCTGGATCTGAGATAAAAGCGCGCGCAAGCATAGATATCAATGTATGACCCATTCCCCTCCCCTTGGTAACCCCAGCCCATAGTCCAATCCAATTACTCCACAGATGTCATGTGGGAGACATCTTCAAAAGCCATCATCAGGTTGGTATGCCGGACAGTTGGGCTTGGCGGAAAACTCCTCTCCCCGCTACATGCGCAGTAGATGGTGAGAATAACTCCCTTCTTACAGTCTCTCCTATACAGAATATTTCCCACACCCAAATACCATGCGCCCCCTCCCCGTTTCAATGGCAGCCGAAAAGCAAGCAGCAAAACAGAGGCTGACACTATCCATCTCCTATAATCTAGGGCAGTTTAATCAACCTTTACAGTGCTCCAAAAATCATCTCTTTCAACATTTCCTAAATAGATCATAAATGCATATGTGTCTCAGGGGACAGCACTACTAAAGTATGACTACATTTCATTACTCAGTACAGTGCTATATTGCCACATACTTATTATGCTGATATTCATTGAGCTTTAGTGATCCTGTCTACAACACACCCACATAGTTTTCTTCTTGGAAAAACCCCAAACCTTAAAAAAAAAGATGGTTTTTCTATTTTCCTAAGGGAAAAATATACCCAATCTGTTAACTTTTGTCTCAAATTTAGAATGACCTTTCCACTATTTGATAAGCAATAGTTTAAAGTCTTTACTGGAACTGAGTAGAAATTATGATGGTTCAAAAGAACAATAATAACAGAGGAGAGTATAATAGCAATCACATTTAGTTTATATTTTGCTCCATAGTGCTTTATAGCACTCTGGATAATTTGCAGTGTTCATCATATTTCTCCCAACAATCTGGCTTCTCATTTTACTGAACTTAGAAGGATGAAAGAATGAATCAACCTTGAGCCCCATCAGGATGGAACTCCAGAAGTGATGGGATTCAAAATAATAATTTTGAATAAATTATTATTTATAATTTAACTAATAATTTAACAACCGATTCTCTGCCCTAATGACCAGCTGGGTAGGCATGGCTTGGTGGTCATGTGACCGGGTGGGCATGACCAACTCAATGTCACTCAGGTCGATGGGCGCTTCACCTTAGCTGTTACAGTACAATAAAGGTTAACCGGAGAGGCAGTTTCTGTAAGCAGGGCAATAAAGATTAGGCTAGAAACAACACCAGAATGTTTCCTTCCTGCCTTCCTTACAGGATTAGCCCTGCAAAGTGGGGAAAAAAACACAAAATAAGATTTCCAACAACCGGTTCTCCGAACTGCTTAGAAAGTTAACAACCGGTTCTCCTGAATAGGTGCGAACCGGCTGAATCCCACTACTGAACTCCAGGCTGTGGACAGAGTTTGCCTGCAATACTGCATTCCTATCCCTGCACCACCAGGGGTCCTCAGTGACAAAGTCCGTTAATATTTTTAGATATTAATCTTGCAAATCCACACATCTTTCCAAATCCTTCGAAATTGTTTTCCAAAGTATATTTAAGACGTTTTAGATTATCAAAATAAGTTCCTTGCGAGTGAATTAAAGAAGGTACATGCAATCAGTTTACATTTTCTGTAGTTAATCATACAGCAATTTGCTACATTCATGCTTTCAAAATTAAGAATTAAGACTTCTATGTTAAGAACTGACTACGTAAGGTACTTGATGTATTCTTGTGGAAAGCTGGGGATGATTTTTGATGGGCTGGAGTTCCATAAATTAACATATAAGTGCACTATAATATAACCATGCATCAAATATAATATGCCTATTTAATACTGGTTACCCAAAAGTAGCTTCACATATTCAAACATTGCATATATCTGATTACAAGGATATGCCGAGGTGGCGCAGTGGTTAGGGTGCAGTACTGCAGGCCACTTCAGCTGACTGCTATCTGCAGCAATTTTGAAGAAAGAAAAAAAAAACACCCCACCTAAATACATATAATCCTAAAAGACGCACTTTCTGAAAGGACTGGCAAATAAAAACTACAATAAAATAATTTTCAAAGGTTCTTGTGCCATAACCAGGCTCTGAGGGGGAATAAATCAAATTAGTTGGCCCAGCATTGTAAGCTAAAGACAAGAATGTATTCACCAATACCTGTTCAGTTGCTGGATCCCCAAAGGGGACTGAATTTTTTCATAATGAAACTGATTATCAAGAAATTAGTGGAGTTATGGAGGAAATAGGTGACAAGCTCTGATGATTTTTGTATCTATGTCTTACAGATACCCTCAGCTTAAAAAAAAAATTGAAATCATCTCACATTTTGTCAACAATGTGAAAAAGGTTCCAGTGGACGAAAAAAGGGGGGGATTTGAAGGCTTGAGGCCTAGGAACCATAGCTTGGCCATTATGGATTCAACTTTTTATTTATTATTTATTATAGTTTTTTATTTGACATTTTCCAAACATTAAAATCACAATTACCCTTTTACAGCTTTCTGTAGATTCACCCTTTTAACAATTATGAATTGTGGGAGCCCAGAACTAGTGGTGAAATGATCCAATTTAGCTTTTCATTTTTTTAAAAGTAGGTTAAAAATCCTAAAACATATTTAAGGTATGACTGATGTTGTCTTTGGGCAATGGCTAAATGGTAATTGATACTACATTTTCCTGTCTGAAAATCCCCCATTCATAGTTACCCCTCAAAATTCATAAATTTCTTTTTTACGATAGGACAATAAAAAAGCTAGGTCTTGAATCCCTTTCATGTTCATTTATAATTTCCATAATTGGTATTTGGTCTCATTTGGCTTTTAAATTTTGTTTCATGTAGTTTTTAAAATCTGGGTTAGCTGTTGGTAGTTTTCGTAGTTTTAAAAGCATAATGCTCCCCACCATCACATTCTATTTCTATCTTTGTTTATGTTTTAGAACCAAATTAATCAGCTGCAGATGGATCCACCTTTGTCCTCGATTTAATCCATCAGCTTATCTTTGGGCAAAAAAAATATGAAAAGGCTTCCATAGATGACTGACACTTCACCTTAGTGTTCTTGGTTGGCATAGCAACTGTGGAAGTTAAACAAATAATTCCCTCTAAAGTCTAAACTGTCAGAAGCCTCAATAAAAAATAAATAAATGGCATAAATCTCTGTTCTGTAATTCTTCAGAGGGAGTTCATTTCCATCTATTCCTAGTTTCCTATCATATCATTTACCCAATGGCCACAGCTAGCTTAAATTGGAAAATTCAGAAGTAAACTTGGATTCAGGTTTTAATATGAATGTGGGATGCCATATTCTTGTCCCATTCCTAACAATGTGAGTCCATCTCACATTGTCTCACCACTTTCATTTGTATGTATTTCAAAAAACTGCACTGCTTCTGCATCATTCTATTTTTTTTAAGGGAAAAAAAAACATTTTCTTGATCTATAGGCAATGCCAAAGAAGTAGTGTAAGATTGGGAGATGTGGAGAGACCTGGCCCACAGAATTCCCAAGAATTGAACATGATTGAATAAATAACATCATCATCATCATCATCATCATCATTATAGGAAGTGTAATGATTTCTCAGGACTTATAAACTCCTTTATGGGAAACTCCATAATAATATCCTGAAATACACCAATGAGAGGAAGAGTGGGAAACAGAGGAGAGAAGAAAGATAGGGAGAGAGGGATAGGAGAGAGGGTAAGGGGAGAAGATGAGGAGGATAAGGAGGAGTGGAATGAAGAGAGAGGAGAAGGAGAAAGGAAGGGGAAGTAGAGTAGAAAAGGATGATGGAGGGAAGAAAGGAGGTAGGAGAGAGGTAGAAGAAAGAGGTGTATGGAGAGAAGAACTAATAATGGGTTTTTATCTTTCTGGGCGGTGATGACAAGAGGAACTGATGTAATTACTACTTAATACAATAGGATATTGGCTATATAATAGTATACATGTGATTATATGTTATGAAAGTGGAAAATAAACAAAAGTATTTTTTTAAAAAGATTCTGCTACATTATCCTACTAGAACTAAATAAAGTTTGTTCCAGAAATTCAAAAATAAATAAATAATATCCTTTTCTCTTTTAAACACATTAGACTTTGTGTATTGCACACATTTCATTTCATGTATTTTGTTTGATAACCCAAATACCTATGCATAGTTTAATTTAATATTTTCAATTTCAAAGCCACCTGACTCCACAACAATTCTGAGGGTTGATGCGGGCCTTACCATTAAAGATTATTTGAAAGAAGCAATAGTCATCAAATAAATAAGCTATAATTGACTAGAAGACCAACACACACAGACACACAAAATACACACACACACACAAAACAATATGAATGCAACCTTCCCCACACCAAAACAAAATGGAAATCTGATTGGGAGAATGACAAGGGTTTTTTAAAAATGCAAAAAGAAAAGTTACATAGGAACTATAAAGATCTCCAGAGAGATTTCATTCCAGAGGTCAGGACTTTCATAATGTCTCTTGGTGGGCCAACTGATCCAAAACCAATGGATGGTTTCATGTAACTGTGAAATAACAGGAGCGTGAGAATCAAACCTTGTGAAACCCTACTCATGCAAGGCCATAAAGCACAAACTTTCACCTCTGTCAAGGTCAACTGAAACCAGTTACAAAGAGGAAAAACACTGCAAAATAGCGCTTCTCACTTGCAGTCTCAAAACACCTCAAAAGAATATCATGGTACTGAAAGCCACTGAGAGATCAAGAAGCACCAGGAGGAATGCATCATCCCTTTCCCAGATCCACCACGGTCACCATCAAATGCAACCAATGCTGTTTCTATACATTCTATAAAATGCTGAATCCTGGTCTTAAACCGCAATATATAATTTTTGGGTTTGGGTTATGCATACAAATGTTACCTGGGATTTTAGGCTTCATTTTTAGCCCTTAAGTCTTCTTTTAAAAAACACAAATATTTCATCATTCGTCAATCATTAAGACATTAGAGTACAATTTTTTTTTGTGTGCCCCTCGCTCCCTCCACCCCCAACCCCCCTCCTCCTTCCCCCCCCCCCCCGACTTCCCAGAACCTGTACACGGTATGGATTTTTAACTAACACAGTCTAAAATCTATTGAGAAAAAAGAAATAAAGAAATTAATGACATTCTACATTGACCTTAGCTTCTTCTTACTGAACTAACTTTTAACAGTTTAAAACATTTCTGATCTTAAGCATAGGCTAACTGGAATTTCTTGGTCCCGTATTTATTTTGTATATAGTCAATCCACTTTTCCAGTCTCGTTTATATCTCTCATTTGAGTGATCTTTAAGATATGTAGCCCTTAAGTCTTAAAGAAACTAGCCAGAGGTAAATATATATAAAGGGGAAGATGCAATATATTATATTTTACTTATTACACCATAAGGATGGTGTCTTCCATTTCTCATGTCTCTTATTTTTTGATTTGTTGCTTAATAATGAATCATATACAATGAATGTGTGTATCATTTGTTTCTGTACCCTATACAAAGACTTAACTTCCCTTACTAAACACTTTTGCTTCGCCTGGATTACTTGTTGATTGATACTTTTTGGTGGGCAAAGAAGCCCCTTTGCAAACTTAAAAGTGTCTCACTCAAATTTAGAGATCAAGTTCTTACCAAGTCAACACCAAAAATAGGTTGCCTGAGTTAATATTTAAGTGGGAAAATAATATTATAATGTGGAGGGCTACTTACATCTATGAATAGATTATTGCAAGGTAGAAATCCTTTGCCAAAAGATAAATCTATAGTTTAGCTGAGCTTAGATACATCATGGCATAACAAAATATATACAGTTAGTACACACAATAAAATCATTTCCCTATCTTTAAGTCTTATGTTTTATTTTGTTCCTCTTTCTCCTTGAAACAGGAGAGAGTTTTCTTTAGTCTTACTCTACCATAATCATTGCTATGACAGTTTGCTGAAAAATGTGAAAAGCCAAACTCTCCAGGGATATCATATAGGGAATAACTGTTATTTAATAAAGATATAAATAAAATCAAATTATCAAATCAAACTAAATCAAATTTAGTTGTAAAATTGAAGGCCTAAAATTATTTTCCCTATGGTAATATCAGAATGAATTAAAAATCAATATTATGTAGAAGATAATACTCCATATAGCATAATGAAAATGCAAATGTATAAAAAAATGTGATTACATATTATTTGACTTTTTGTTACTCTATGTAGTCTAAAGAATTAGAAAGGTTGCTTTCAACAGCTTTATTCCTACCCAGGTGTAAAGAGTAGATATGGCTTCAATTACTTGGTATGTTCTGTTAAACTATTTTTTTTTTCACTCCTGTTCTAGAATAATTTTCTCTAAAGCATGTATTAGTTAAACGCAAAGTCCACCATAGGGAATGAATAACTTGAAATAATTTGAAAATGTCGTCAAATATTCTCTTAATATGCAGTTTGGTATGTGTTAAAATTAAGAATTTAGGAACTGCAAGGAAATATTCAAAGAATTTCAGCAAAAACCATTTAGCAAAAACTATTCAAAATCGCCCATTAATTTTTATTTGAAGTGATATCAAAATGAATTTTGAAGGCATTATTCTGCTGAAATATACCCCCCCCCGGTTTCCAGTGAAGATGGAGTTGTCATTATTATGATTGGTCACACAGCCAGCCAGATGTTTAGACTGGATTTGGCATTTTTATCCACCTATGGATATATACAGTATAGCAAGGACCTAGGATAGGCAGATGTTACAGGATGTATTATTATTGTTATTGTTGTAGTTGTTATAAATTCATTGGAATTGGAACAGAGGTGGGTTCCTACCAGTTCGCACCAGTTCGGTAGAACCAGTTCATCAAATCTACCGAACCGGTTAGAAGAGGTTCCACCAGTGGACCCGGAAAGCAGGCCACACCTACAGAAGAGGTTCCAAAAAAATTTGAAACCCATCACTGACATACACACACAGACGGACAGACAGACTCACACACAGAGAGAAAGAGAAAGACAAAGAAAGGAAGGAAGGAAGGAAGGAAGGAAGGAAGGAAGGAAGGAAGGAAGGAAGAAAGAAAGAAAGAAAGAAAGAAAGAAAGAAAGAAAGAAAGAGTGAGAGAGAGATGAAAGACAAAAAAGGAAAAAGGGACAGAGAGACAAAAGGATGGAGAGAGAGAGAGAGAGAGAGAGAGAGAGAGAGAGAGAGGGAGAGAGAGAGAACACATGGCCGGCAAGCCACTCCCACCAGGTCACATGGCCGGCAAGCCACTCCCACAAAGGAGGCCACACCCACAGAGTAGGTTCGAAATTTTTTTGAAACCCACCACTGAATTGGAAGATGGTTGAACATTTCTGTTATGGAATACATTTCTTAATTTTCAACTGATCTGAATCTTTGACCCTGATAAAGATATATGGGACACCTAGGATTCTTAGAAAGGTTTGATAGCTAATCATATATGCTTTCTCTCAGGGAATATCTATTACTCTTAATGGATACAAGAGAAGAAATGCACACTACACCATGTTAGGAACGGGGACATGACTCAAAAAATGAAGTCCCTTTTGGAAACATTCATCATTCTAAGTTAGAAAGGAAAAGGAGAAGGCTCAGCAATAATCTTTTGTGTCTCTGTGTGTGTGTGTGCGCGCGTGTGTGCATGTCCATACACATACAGACGCACAGATATACATTATGTGACTTAAATATATACACACCCATGTTACAATTGAGAAATGCAGGAGAATTGAAGGAACATGCTCCCATTTTGATTTCTACATGAGCGAGCAAGAGACTAACGCAGGAAACCCAGAAGCAATTTCTAAATGACTTGCTCTATTGATGCGGTGCTACTGCTGCACATTATCCTGTTAAATGACTGAGAAAAATGTACATAGCTGTTTGTTTTTGTAATGTAAATTTAAGAACTTAAAGAACATTAAAAAGAAAAAACCTCAACCATACTTTGCATCTTCTCTATGCTTTGGTAAACTGGTTGCACGATATCATGTTATTTACCATTCTTGCTCATGCCTCAAACTTAAAGGATTTATCGTCATGATTTTGGATTTTTGAAATAATACACAAACAGCATAGCCAAATAATAAATTTGCTAAAAAATGCAACTGACAATACTGCAAGATTTCAGGTCAGATAATAATGGCATAAAATACCTTTTGGATAATGCTTCATTCCAACTTTAACATTTCTTTTGATGATTTTAGAAAGCTGCTAATGCGGGAAAGTTGTCTCACTAAAACAGAAAACAGAAACAAAGATTATTTGTAGTATTCACTCATGTACGTTTTAAGTTAAGGATGCCAAACTAATAAGAAAATAATGAATTAGATATCCATTCTCACCGTTTAAACAAATAATCAAGTTTAATAAATGTATTGAGATTTATTATGGCCACATCTGTCTCCAAAAGTGACTATGGACAGTGCCCAACAATCAGATAAAAACCACAAATATAAAAAACAAAAAATATGTAAATATAAAAATAAATAATTTGAAAAACAAATGTACAAACCCATAGGCAATCAGAAGATAAAAATGACCACCCTCTGAATTTACCCAAGCCCTTTAAACTAATTTTGGAGATATCATATGGCAGTCATGTAATATTTATGTAATAGAAATGTTTGTGAGTAAAATAAAAAGAGTTGATTTTGAAATGCCATTCCACTTTTATCTCATGGTCCAAACCAGGGGTGGGTTTCAGGCAGTTTGCGGTGGTCCCCGCGAACCGGTTGGTCGGCGAACCCGGAAGTAAGTAACTTCCGGGAACGCCGAAGGATCCACCCACCCGCCCATGTTTCTTACCCGGTTTTGACGAGTTCTGCGCTTCCACGCATGCGCAGAATGCATACAGCACCTGTGCGATCCTCCAGGAGCAGCTGGAGCATCACACAGGCACTAGTACGCATGCGTGCACTGCGCACATGCACGAGGACGCCGCCGGCCCCGTTCCAACCGAACCGGTTGGAACGGGGCGAGAAACCCACCCCTGGTCCAAACACATACGTACTTCCTAGAAAAATACTTAGCTGAGGTGGCGCAGTGGTTAAATGCAGCACTGCAGTTCAGCTGTTCTGCAGTTCGGCTGTTCAAATCTCACCGGCTCAGGGTTGACTCAGCCTTCCATCCTTCCGAGGTGGGTAAAATGAGAACCCAGATTGTTGTTGGGGGCAATGTGCTGACTCTGTAAACCGCTTAGAGAGGGCTGAAAGCCCTATGAAGCGGTATATAAGTCTAACTGCTAACTGCTATCTTGTGTCTTGTTTCTGTACATAGTTTGCATGTATATAGAGTTTGCATTTTGTTGTTTTCTAGACTTCCTTGTTGATCTATATTTTCATTGTATCTATAATTATATTCTTTTTTGGTTCTTCTAAGTTTTTGCTTATTTTTCATAACATCCACAATTAATTTTGGTCTTTAAATTTAAAGCTTTGATATTATAGGTGTTGGGAATGCACAGTATGAAAAGATTTTCAAAATTTCCATATTGGATGAAAAGCCAGTCGTTTGTTTTGATTTCTATCTGTTTTCATTTTACTTTGTATTCATTATCTGAAATTAATGCAGACACACATATTTGCCAAATATGACAGGTATAACATTTATTTTAAACTATAAGTCCACAACGTACTATTTATAAATCTATAAATGCTATTTTAAAATTTTTAAAAAGGTAACAAAGTTAACACTCTTTTAATTCTTGATAGACTTGTAGAGATGCAAAATATGTTTGTGTGTGTGTGTGTGTGTGTCTGTGTGTGTGTGTGTGTGTGTGTATTTCACCCTATAAACTTACTATATGGAGTGACCTAGATAAAATGTTGTGGTCTTGAAACTGGCTTGATATATAACCATATATAACTGAAATTCAAATGTTTTATTAGTTATATTACTTGTTCTTGTTTATGCTGATTTGAATAGTGTTCTTACACAGCTGGTCCTATGAAAGTTGAGTTGGATTTGCCTATCGATAAGGCATGTGTTATGGCAGTGTTTTTCAACCACTGTGCCGCGGCACACTAGTGTGCCGTGACATAGTATAAGGTGTGCCGTGGGAAAAACACTTTATATATAGTCAATATAGGCACAGAGTTAAATTTTTTTAACATTTTCTAATGGTGCTGTGCCTCGTGATTTTTTTTCATGAAAAAAGTGTGCCTTTGCACAAAAAGGTTGAAAAACACTGTGTTATGGGATGAAGAGGTAACTGTTTATAACCTTTACTGAAGACACACTAAATCTGTTTATACTTCTGACAAAGGTTGGAAGTAACTTCTTTTTTCTTTTCTCCTTATTCTATTCTTATTTTTCACCTTCTTCTGTTTTCATTTTATTTTTCTTTATACCTTCTCCTTCTTTCTATTCTTTTCTTTATGTTTAGGTTGTATTAGATTTTACTCTTGTGGTTCAAATTCTTAAGAAAAACCATGGATCTAAAAATAATGCAAAAAGAGATAATTTCACAGATCCCGTTTAGTTTAGAAGGAATTTACACCTAAAAATATAATCCTTGTGAAAAGCAAACCTACAATGGTAATAGGTTACAGTATACATGAATTCTAGACCACCAAGTTTATACTCAGCTGAGGAAGCTAATTTAAGATTATTTGGATATGAATGTGTTGGCCAAATAATTTACTGACATAGCCAAATGGTTGCCATAATAGTTATGAACTGAATAAACTAAAATTGTGCCAGCATAGATAATGGAATCTCTTCTATTTAACATTAAATTATTTATCTTGGGGGGAAAAATATTAGTTATCTCATAGGAGTTATGCATTCCAAACTTATCCATTATTGATGTGTTAATTTTGAATAATGAAAATAATCCAAATTCATACCAATTAGCAGACTATTTTGCTGTATCTTGTAGGAAATTGGCTAATATATTACACTGAGAGAGATAAAGTTGAACAGTTAGACAAAAGAATTCTCTGTAAAATTTCTGTGAATGTCAATGGTGTCAGATTTTGAAACCGATTTCTGCTTCTCTCAGAGAATAATTTGATTTCTTAGAAATGAAATCTGCAAACTGGCTATGTGTCTAATGCAATTTTTTGTCACCGCATCAGTGGTGAAATTCAATTTTTTTTTACTACCATTTCTGTGGACAAAAGAGTATTGAGTGCTAAGTTTCTTGCTTATAGAACAATGACTTTGAATGAATCACCCCTTTCTCTCAGATCTTATAGGAGAGTGCAAAATGCTAGATCTTCCATGTCTGAGGTGAAAATTGAGATGTGTCACTAGAGTAACACTGAAAATGATCTACTAGTCTTCTGCATTTTAGATTCTAGATAGACAACTTAAGGAGCCGTGGTGGCGCAGTGGTTAGGGTGCAGTACTGCAGGACACTTCAGCCGACTGTTATCTGCAGTTCAGCGGTTCAAATCTCACCGGCTCAAGGTTGACTCAGCCTTCCATCCTTCCGAGGTGGGTGAAATGAGGACCCAGACTGTGGGGGCAATTTACTGACTCAATTTGCTAAATATCTGTAAACCGCTTAGAGAGGGCTGAAAGCCCTATGAAGCAGTATATAAGTCTAATTAATAAAATAAATAATAATAAAAAGTCAAGCTTTTAAATTAATTAAAATGTAAGTCTAGGTTATATGTACTATGCATTTATTTACAATGAAGACATCATTTATTCTTCTATGTAGTAGGGGTAAACAACCAATTTTTAATTTTGTTTATGGCCCAAAGGGCCAAAGGAGCAATCAATTTAATTACTATACTCTTTTGACCACTAGCTAAGACTTTCCTATCTTGGATGGCATTTTTATACAGTCTGTGTAAAATTTAACTTGAGTTAATATTAGCCAGTATTACCTCAATACTGTGGGATAATGGTTTTTATTTTTATTTTTATTGCTGTTTGCTTCCGGTTATTTTGTAATCACGGTGACTTGAGAGTGAGATGGGCATTATCTAAATTTGATGAATAATAAGTGATTATTTTTGAACCATTTTAACTACTAGATGAATAAAACAGGATATTGTTTTTAAGATAATATAAATACATGTATAAATACCATGTTTGCCCGAAAATAAGACAGGGTCTTATTTTCTTTTGGAACCCCCCCAAATAAGTGCTTGGCCTTATTTTGAGGGAGGTCTTATTATTTTTGAGGGGCAGGAGACCCCTTAACCTCGGCCCCCAGATCAGCTGATCCAGAGAGGGTCAGAAGTTCTGTCTCTGTTTCTGGCACACTCTTGCCAGCCCTAACATCACTGGGCCTGCTGCTTTTTTTGCAGCCGCCACTAAGACCCTATCTGGACCGGGAGGCACTTCAGATAGTCACTCACGCCCTCGTGACCTCAAGACTGGACTACTGTAATGCGCTTTACATGGGGCTGCCCTTGAAAAGTGTTCGAAGACTTCAGCAAGTCCAGAATGCAGCCGTGCGAGCAATTGTGGGTGCACCTAGGTACACCCATGTTACACCTATCCTCCGCGAGCTGCACTGGCTGCCCATTGGTCTCCGGACTCACTTCAAAGTGCTAGTTGTTACTTATAAAGCCCTACATGGCATCGGACCTTGGTACTTGAGAGACTGCCTCCTGCCAATTACCTCCCAAAGACCAATTCGATCGCACAGGCTTGGCCTTCTCCGGGTTCCATTTGCCACCCCCTGGGGGAGAACGTTCTCTGTTGCTGCTCTGGCCCTCTGGAACGAGCTCCCCGTGGAGATCCGGACCCTTACTACCCTCCCGGCCTTCCGTAAAGCTACTAAGTCCTGGCTGTTCCGGCAGGCTGGGGGCTGTTAAAGCACCCAGCCCCGTCTTAATTGTGACTTGTGGATTTTAAAATTGTTTGTATTGTCTTATTTATTCCCTCCCCTGTTTATTGTGAGCCGCCCGGAGTCCTTCGGGAGTGGGCGGCATACAAAACCAATAAACCTAACCTAACCTAAGAAAAAAGGCATGGTAACTAGGGTTTGTGGGAGACGCATCCGCGAGGCTGTTCTGCATGCATGGCAGGTGCATGCGGAGCACAGGGGCCATGTCCCCCCCCTCTCCCCCCCCCACAGGAAATGGCATGGAGCAACTGTGCATGCATTTAAATATTTTCGGGGAGGGTTTATTTTTGGGGTAGGGTTTGTTTTAATGCATGCACTCAAAAGCCCGATTGGGCTTATTATCTGGGGAGATCTTATTTTCAGGGAAACAGGGTACATGCAAACAGGCTAGGGATGGGTTTCTGCAGGTGTTGCTGACGGTTCATTGCGGGCATTGGCACAGTTGATTGCAAATTGAAAAAATAATTTAAAAATGACTAAAAACAAGACAGCAATGGCAGCGGGGACCAGGGAACTGATTTGGGAGCATGGGCAGCCTATTTGTCCCGACCGGTTCGGTGACCCAGTCCCCAAGTTCCACTACCAGTTCGATTGAATCAATGCGAACCAGTAGCATCCTGTTCTGTCCCCCCTTCTTCGCCCGTTAACAGACGACAGGCAGACAAACTTAAAAGGAAAGAACTTTACCAGTCCTTGGCTCAGACTGGCTGCGAGCCCAAAAATAAACATAAATCCAGTCTCTGGCAAGAAGATAACAGAATGCAAAACAAAACTCTTACAAAACAATTCACTTTTCCAAGTGTCTCCTTGAATCAGGGTTACAGAAAGCAAATCACTTCTCCAAGTGTCTCTCCCAAACAAACCATGACCGATGAATGATGAACGAATGAATGAACGTTGACTCCTGCAACCAGGGCGTGGCACCATCCTTCCTTTTATCAACAGAAGACGACACTAACGAGCCCCAGCTGCATAGTTAATCTTGCATCCCGACTCAACTCACAGCAAACTTCTGCTGAGTCACGGCAGCAACCCAGCTCTGACACAGTTTACAATTTAGCTGAAGGGACTTTTGCCACAGGCATTTTCAGTAGGAAATATAATTTTCACTCCTATCTCATTCCTACTTTTAAGTTTAGATTTTACAGACCTTCCTCTTACTTAGAATTTCTGCACTGAACATTGTGTTTTTAGATGCCTCATTTTTTTTTCATTTTGTCTTTTATGTCTTTAGATAACTTGGATTATTTCCTTCCCTATTAGTCTATTCAAAGTTAAGTTATTGTGTGGGGTGTGAGTCAAGGTAGCTTTTCTTGCTAAGAAAAGCCATTTCCTTCTGCCTTTCAGTAGTAATACTGCACATTATTAACCAAATCCTGTTTTGTTTTAATCACAGTTGGAGCTTACCAGAGGAAGCCAGCCCTTTTGTAATAGTTGATGTTGTTGACAACTCTTGAGACAACCATTGCAGGTCACATTGGGGCAAAGCAGAAGTGCGGAGTGAGTGAAGTCAGAGATAAAAGTATGTAGGACCCTCATTTTCTTTCCTTCTTCATTCCCACAATTCAGTATATGTCTTTGTTTTAGCTTTGCTGCTCATAGCTTTTTGCAAGTCAATTTAAGAAAAGCTTCTTGGGGATTAGTTGTGGAAGACAAATGGCAGATGAAAGAAGGAATAAGTTCTGCTTCCCTACTGCAAATTTCTTGTGTTCTCAAATTGGCAGGCATGTGAGTTCAGGTGGTGCAGATCATGCACAGTGATTGAATCATTAATGCATTCTTGCTCTTACTATTGATTTGAATGTCACTGGTAAGATCAGGAACAGAAGTTCCATAATGTCAAAAACATAACTGTCATTTTCCAGAGGCTTAGCTCTTTCTCATTAATACAGAAAGGTCTGTGTTGTAATCCTGGCAGCAAAAGATGAGACAGGGCTCATGTTCTTTAGTATAGTATAGGTAGTCTAGGAGATATTAGTTTCTCTGAAGAAGAAATTTTATTGAATGGCAGTAATGAAACATTGTGAAAGAAATTAATAAGTGGAAACATAGCAGAAGTGGGAGAAAAATGGACAAAACAAAAGGATACAAATATTTCACTGTTGGTTTCTAATAAATCCAAAAGGCAACATGAATAGATGAGCAGGAAAGAGAAGTTCAATACATTAATTAAAATTCATCTATTAGATCAGTGTTTCTCAACCTTGGCAACTTGAAGATGACTGGACTTCAACTCCCAGAATTCCCCAGCCAGCGAATGCGATATATTTTCCAATGGTTTGAAAGCAGCTCCTCTGCCATACCCCCCCATTCCTCTGCTGCCTTCCGATCCGAGCCTTTGATTGCAGGTGGAGCCACATTGCCTTTTCAGACTTGTAATCAGTGAAGCTGGGCTTACATACTTTTATCCAGGTGTGTGTGTGTGTGTGTGTGTGTGTGTGTGTTTGTGTGTGTGTGTGTGTTTGAAAAGGCAACGTGGCTCTGCATGCAATCAAACTTTTTGAATTCCTCCCCCCTCCCCACACACGCACCTTTTCCAGCTGTTTCAGAGAGGATTTCAACTCTGCTCTTGCCTGCCATCATGAAAAGAAAAAAAAACGTAAAAGGAGAAAGGCAAGAGCTCTGAGGTCAGACTGAGCTAGTTGCTCCCAGAGAACTCTAAAAAGCCTGTAAAAATGCCCTCTACAGCAGGCGAGAGAACCACCTGCCTCCTTTGCATAAGGAATTTTTTGCCTTTTAACCCTTGCTTAACTCTGCTCAAGTGATCATAAAGATAGAGTAAAGGAGGCACGTGGTTCTCTCGCCTCCTCCTGCAGTTAAGCACTAAGCAGAGTCATCCACTGTGACTCTGTCAGCAACTACCTTAGCCTTTTTTCCTTTTACATTTGTTTTTCTTTTCATGATGACAGTGGTGAGGCCCTGCCTCCCCTGACTGCACGCCCCTGGTGAGGGCCATTATATTTTGTGCCAGCAGATCAAATAAATAAATAATACCCAAAAATAATCATGCACAATTCCCAATCCTGGTTAAAAAAAACCAATTATGTGCCTAGATTTATATGGAGGAGAGAGTATAACTATGTCCATTCTCTTCGTTCTCTCTGCAGCATTTCTGCCTAGGGCTCTACTGCCTACCTTAGTACTTTACTGGAGGAGTAATTCTTGCTTCAGAGAGCTTGATTTAATTCCCTTTAATCACCATGTAGAATTCAACACTGTAAGGTGCTGGAAGCACAGATAGCAAAAGCAGAGGCTCCATTGCACTGCTTATCCAGAGGGATAGGATGATAAAATACGATTCAGTTGACAGGACCAACAAAAATGGTCCATCTCTCCTTATACAATTCTGATCATGTGTAACATTTGCAAGATAGATATGAATCGCCACTGACACTATCATTCTAACTACCATCTCTGAAAGTGAACAAACTAGAAAAACATGGCTTTTCCTTTCCTGCATTGAAAGTCAACTCTTATTTTGGAAGCGGGGGTGGGGGGGAGAAAACCATACAAACTGCTTAAAGAGGTTAAGAAAACCTTGCCATTTTAGGGAACTGGATTCTGATAAATTATCAGAATGCCTTTAAAAAAAAAGCCTTCCATATCAGCATGGGGTCTATGATCACAGGAGAATAGAAGATATTCACTTCCAGAGGAAGAGTGGAGGAGAGGTAAGGGAAGAAGAAAGAGGTAAGGAGAGGAGGGTGGAAGGGAGAGAAAGAGAAGGAGAGGAGGGTGGAACAGAGAGAAAGAGAAGGAGAGAGGGCAGGAAGAGGAAGAGAGAGAGTAGGCGTAGGGGAGACACAAGGGAAGAAGGAAGGGGAAGGAGAGGAGGAAGGAAGGAAGTAGAGAAGGAAGGGAGGGAGAAAAGAAAGGGAAAATAAGGTGGTGTTACAACAGGTGCTAGGGGTGGTAAACAAAGCAACTCAAACTGTACTCTATAATCTCTTAAATGGAATAACAATAGTATAAGAATGGCAAAGAAAAATAATAACTATGTGAATGTATACTTATAATTGTATGTAAGAGAATAAATGACAGTAAGAATATAAAGCACAATACAGGTAAACAATATTTTGTTATAAATAGCTAAGTATAAATAAATATAGAATTGTACATAAAAATGGATAACAAATAAGGGGACCATGAATGCAAGATAGAAATGTATAGAAGGGAAAACACTACGTGCAAAGAAACCGATACGGAACTGCTGTATGATATATGATGGAACTTCTTGTTCCTATGTTGTTTTAAGTCATGTCTTTGTTTTTCTTGATGTGTTTATGCGTTTAAAATAAAAATTAAAAATAAATAAATAAAAAGAAGATATTCACTTCCAACTGCAGTTCGGTAGACTCTGTATGACTCTCTTCTCCCAAAAATAAGCCACAACAGTGTTCTCAACAGCTGCTGAGAACCATCTGAAAACAGAGACCAACTTTATGACATTTCTCATATGCTAGCTGAGTTCTTTTGGGTTCTCTCTGTGAGTTTACAGGGGCCAAACCAACGGATGCTCCCTGGAGATTTGCAAAATAAAGATTTTAAGCAATCTATAAAATACTAGTAAGTAAGGGTAGGTTATGTCTTCATCATATAGCCTGGCTTCTTTGAGGCTACCCCAAATGAAATATCTTTTAAACAGAAGGCCAACTATAGCTATAGCAGTTAGACTTATATACCGCTTCATAGGGCTTTAAGCGGTTTACAGAGTCATATTGCCCCCAACAACAATCCGCGTCCTCATTTCACCCACCTCGGAAGGATGGAAGGCTGAGTCAACCTTGAGCCAGTGAGATTTGAACTGCTGAACTGCAGATAACAGTCAGCTGAAGTGGCCTGCAGTACTGCACCCTAACCACTGCGCCACCTTGGCTCTTATAGTAGATTAGTAGACTGATTGTCTACTTTGTGGTTATGAAAGAAAGGTAAACAATATTGTTTTGTATATTAAATGGAATAGAGATGGAGAATAGAGATGGAGAAAAAAAAGAATATAATTACAGAAAGATAAGTAGCATATACAGTTTAAGCGTTTCTCATACGTATCTTGCAATATATGAAACTTTTTACATAAAGTCAGTAAAAAGTAAGCATGTCTGTAATTGCCAATGCATAATTTAGGCCTACAGGCAAGTCATTGATAGAATACAAGTAACATCAGATTTTCAATTCACTTGCTAATTGGAACCATTGTTTCTAATGTTAAGAACCTGACACTTGGCAATAAAAAGAGGAGAGAATTATTTCCACTGTCCAGATGTCAATCTCCATATAGCAAGTTTATAATTTTTTTTAAAAAAAGAGTTGTGTGTTCAGAAATTTAAATAACAATGTTAAAAGCCTGAAGTAATTGCTAAAATTAAACCCAGACAAACCTCTCAAGGGGCCATCTAACTAATATTAAATTTTGTTTCAAAATCAAATTAATATATGTATTTACATCTCACAACATAGTAATTTTAGGCCATTTATTTATTTATTTATTTAAACATTTTTTGAACCACCCACCTCCCATAGGGAGACAGTGCTTAATAAAATGTTAAAATATAAAACCAGTATATAAAAATTTAAGAAATGGGATTTCGTCAAATCTACCGAACCGGTTAGAAGAGGTTCCACCAGTGGACTCGGAAAACAGGCCACACCTACAGAAGAGCTTCCAAAATTTTTTGAAACCCACCACTGGTCCTTGGATATGATTATTCTACACTATCATGCTCATACTTATAAAACTCAGTGCCTCTGTGAAAGGTAAGGATGACTACTGCGTTTGTGGTGCAATCGGAACATTGCGTGTGTTGAAGTTGTTTTAACACAAACCAAAGATGCCTTTTAAAAAACAAGTTTACATCCTATTCTTATGCATGCCAGTGCTGTGTGTGAGATAATTTAAGGTGGTTCTGACAAGTGTCGTCGGCATCTTCATATCCGGTCACATGGGCGGCAAGCCACTCCCATCCGGTCACATGGGCGGCAAGCCACTCCCACAAAGGAGGCCACACCCACAAAGTAGGTTCGAACAATTTGTGAAACCCACCACTGGTGGAAACAGTTGTCCATGTCCTGATATATTGCCAGTGTGCAGTTTATAATTTATTAGGCCACTTTTAATACATTATCTAGGTAGGCGTGCTTTCTTTTATATTTTTTATTGGCTGTTACAAACCATGAACAAACATTTCAGATTGAAAACAGGCTTTCTTACTTCCTGACAAAACATTAAAATGTTACAGTTTTAATCAGTACTAATATTGTTTAAATTATGTTGGGAAATGCATTTTTATTTTATTTTATTTTATACTGAATTGTTCTATTTTTGACCAATATCTGATCATATTAAATTGAAATTCTAATGAATTATTCATTCTTTTTTTTCTATTCAAACTCAATGCAGCTGTACAAACTTGAAGTATTCTTGGGATAAACTGTAATCTGAGATCTATAGAAATTTTGTTACTGAGGTTACATTTTCTTATTGTTTATGCAAAAGGAATTCTCTGATTCTTTATTCGATTAAGTTTTTCAAGTTCCATATCAAATGGCTTTATTAATAATAGATATTTATATACTCTTTGAACGTAAACAGTATTGATTCTCTTTTAACACCATTTGCTGTACAACTTGCTTATACTCTTCATAAAATCAAAGTGCTTTGCTTCTACCAAAAGCAAACTTGAACAAAATCTCCTAGAAAAGGCTTTCTTGCATGTTGTTTGAAATAGTAAAATCACAGGATAATTTTCTAAACATCAGCTATCAAGATACAAAAATAAACATTTATAGTGTTACATTTTTCCTGACAGTAATTTGTTTCCTACTTGAACTACAACACAGTAAATACAACAAGTCATGCACTCTACTGCTATATCTCTACCAGTGATTTATAACATATTTTAGTTTCACTCAACTGTAATTATGCTAGTAAAATGGTCCCCAGTCTTACTAACCACAGAGGTGGGTTCCTACCAGTTCGCACCTATTCGGTAGAACCAGTTCGTCAAATCTACCGAACCGGTTAGAAGAGGTTCCACCAGTGGACCCGGAAAGCAGGCCACACCTACAGAAGAGGTTCCAAATTTTTTTGAAACCCTCCACTGACTAACACTATTTATTAAGAATCTTGTTTTCACATGTAGCCATGCAATTTTGTAGCATATTAACAATCATGGTACAAAGGAAACACCTCACTGTAACATCACATTTGCAAATAAATAATCACAAAGGATGTGACTTGTAGGAATCTTACAAATGCTCAATTGATCAACTGACCGCAGATTTGCGATGCTTCCACAAATATATTTTGAAGAGATGAATGGATGAAGTGTTCAACTCATTCCCGGCCCATGGAATCCACCTTAAAATACGTTTTCCCTTGTTCTAATTTGAAAGTTTGCTAGGTTCTTCAGGCACACACTCCAAAATGTTTTATACTAAGGTAAGGTTAGGGGCAGGTATCTGCCCACTTCCTATTGATCATGAAAGGTTACCTGGGCTCTCCCTTACTTTTGGTACCCAGCCATTGACTTTAAGAGACATTCATGTTTTAAGTGGCTACTGAAAAGGCAATTTCACTACTTCCACTTATAAATGGGAAGAAATGGGGTATAAAGAGGTTTTCAGCCAGCAACACCATGGTAAAGCTGCCCATGGATTTACAATGGTAGCATTGGCTACAAAGAGCCGAGGTGGCGCAGTGGTTAGAGTGTTGTACTGCAGCCACTTTAGCTGACTGTTATCTGCAGGTCGGCGGTTCAAATCTCACCGGCTCAGGGTTGACTCAGCCTTCCATCCTTCCGAGGTGGGTGAAATGAGGACCCAGACTGTGGGGGCAATATACTGACTTTGTAAAACCGCTTAGAGAGGGCTGAAAGCCCTATGAAGTGGTATATAAGTCTAACTGCTATTGCTATTGCTAAAGGTGCTTCATTTCTGCTCTCCTCCCATTTTTCATAACAGTCATAGAAGAGAGGGGATGGAAATAAAGAAGAAAGTCTTCTTTGATACCAGGCCCATTGAATCATAGTCATCTAATAGGACCTAGGTGGTCTAGAAAGCAAATAAATAAATAACCAACCTTTATCCAATGGGATGATCAAAAGTTTACATAGTATTTCATTTGGGGATATTCAAGATATTTTACAGGGATTTATTTTTTTAATCTCTTTATTAATGAACTGTAGCACCTAATTTGCCTTTATGCAGTTTTGCATACCCAAGTTACCCGATATTATCCTGGTTAGAATTAATTACAGAAAACTAAGATCCCATTGGTATTTATGCCCCAATGTTTATTGTTTTACACTTATTGAAAGTAAACTGCATTTGGTAATGCTCATCATACTAAAATAATAAAAAAACCTTCCGAAAATATTTTTAAAACAATTATTTCAATAGATCTAAATATGTTATATTTGATAAATATAGCAGGTGTCTTTGTATTTGTAGAAATAAGAAATGTTTAACCATATCTAATAGAATGGTAAGTAAAGAATTGTGCGGTGAAAAATAATATTAACTTCATTAATCAAACTGGCAGGAATAGCCAACACTCCAGAAGACAGGCTTAAGATACAGAAGGATCTTGACAAACTTGAACATTGGACACTATCTAATAAAATGAAATTCAATGGTGAAAAGAGTAAGGTTCTACATTTAGGCAAAAAAAACAAAATGCACAGGTACAGTATAGGTGGTATCTTGCTCAACAGTAGTAACTATGACAGGGATCTCGGAGTCCTAGTGGACAATCATTTAAATGGGAGCCAGCCGTGTGCAGCAGCTACCAAAAAAGCCAACATAGTTCTAGGCTGCATAAACACAGGGATAGAATCAAGATCACGTGAAGTGTTAATACCACTTTATAATGACTTGGTAAGGCCCCACTTGGAATACTGCATTCAGTTTTGGTCGCCACGATGTAGAAAAGACGTGGAGACTCTAGAAAGAGTTCATAGAAGAGCAACAAAGATGATTAGGGGACTGGAGACTAAAACATATGAAGAACGGTTGCAGGAACTGGGTATGTTTAGCTTAATGAAAAGGACTAGGGGAGACATGATAGCAGTCTTCCAATATCTCAGGGGTTGCCACAAAGAAGAGGGAGTCAAGCTATTCTCCAAGGCACCTGAGGGTAGAACAAGAAGCAAGGGGGGGAAACTAATCAAGGAAAGAAGCAACTTAGAACTGAGGAGAAATTTCCTGACAGTTAGAACAATTAATCAGTGGAACAGAATTTGCCTCCAGAAGTTGGGAATGCCCCAACATTGGAAGTCTTTAAGAAGATGTTGGATAGCCTTTTGTCTGAAACGGTATAGGGTTTCCTGCCTAGGCAGGGGGTTGGACTAGAAGACCTCCAAGGTCCCTTCCAACTCTGCTATTATATTGTATTGTATTAATATTAGCAACCATAGCATTTTATAGCATTTTTAACTTTATGCTAATAGTTTTACCTTCTGAGTCTTCAGACCTTGAACAAATTGCTGCAAACCATTCTACTACTAATGGTTGCTATGTTTTCTTGAGCTAAAACAAATGTTCCTTGGATTATCTAATGATGCATGCTATTGAAATACAATCATGTGGAACGGGAATATTCATTTATTTGGATTTACAAACTGCTCAGTTTCAGCTTACGAGAAGAGGCAACCATTTTACATATTAATGTGTTTCTGACTCAATAGAGCTTCCAGTTTAAAGTACATATCCAAATATACAAAATATCATGCAGTTCCCTTTCATAATAGTCAATGTAGTCCAAAATGAAAATATTAAGCCAAATAAATTATTGGTACAAGATATATATATATATATATATATATATATATATATATATATATATATATATGTGTGTGTGTGTGTGTGTGTGTGTGTGTGTGTGTGTGTGTGTGTGTGTGTGTGTGTGTGTGTGTGTGTGTGTGTGTGTGTGTATTTGTGTGTGTGTGTGTGTGTGTGTGTGTGTGTGTGTGTATATGTATATGTATATGTATATGTATATGTATATGTATATGTATATGTATTTAGTGTCACAACCCCTGGTATGCCCAAATATGGGAGGAAGCCTACTGCTTCCTTTCTCTGTCTATCGGCTCATCACAAGAGACCATCCAGACAGAAAGCCATTATTTTTACTGTTGCCTTTGTTACATTTGTGTTGCATTTGAGCTGATAAATAAATAAAGGGAGACTAGTATAGATCTATTTCAAGCTATTTAGCTCTCATCAGCTAGCCATACCCTTACTGGGATTCGAACCTGGGCTGCATTACATATTAAGCAGTTGTGTTAACCACTAAGCCACAAGGTTCTCCTCCTTTATCAGCTGAGCCAGGGAAATAGGTATGTATTTAGTGTCACAACCCCTGGTATGCCCAAATATGGGAGGAGGCAGGAAGGAAGCATTCTAGTGTTGTTTCTAGCCTCATCTTTATTGACCTGCTTACAGAAACTGCCTCTCCAGTTAACCCTTATGACATTGTAACAGTTAAGGTGAAGCGCCTATTGACGTGAGTTGGCCACGGCCACATTGTCACATGACCACTGAGCTATGCCTACCCAGCTGGTCATTATGGCAGAGAACCGGTTGTTAAATTATTTGAATCCCACCACTGATGAGTATATAGATTAATTGTTGTAAACAAACAAGAACTGAGTAAAAAATATTTTTAAGATTCACCATGGAGAGGAGGAAGAATTCAAGGTACCTGGATAAAGTAACGAATATATAAAATATTCTGAATTTCATGCTGAAGAAAGGCCAGTGATGAATCATAAGGAATTTATCTATCTTCCTTTACTCACCACAGACAAATCCCTTATTAAGTCTTGTCTCCTGAGAGAAGAGCCATGTAGATACTAAGATAGTCAATGCTAGTGTTCTGAGCTAGGCTTCCCAGCAGCTCGAAGCTGAGTCCTTGTCCCAATAAACCCCTTTTATTTAATGCGCAGTGAATTCCTCTCCGGTCAAGTCTTTCCTCTCCCACAGTCTTTCAAGATAGTTCACAATTACCGACCTTTATCAGACTTGGAGAGTGGCCAGGCCGATATCTTTCAGATACCGCAATACTTGGCAAGGATGCAGGAATGAACTAATTGCCTCCTGAAAACACCCCTCCCCTTTCGCTCCTCTTTTATTCCCTATGAGAGGGGCCATTCACCATCCACCTGTGGCCTTACTCCCAAGTCAACCCTTGATCGTTGTTCGCTCCTCCTTTCATCTGGCAACTCTGTGCATGTGCACATTGGGAACAGGCTCCAGCTGATTGTCTGCCTCACTGATGTCTGACTCCAAAGGCAGCTGATAACTGTCAGACAGGCTTGGCCCCATCTCTGCCTCTGATGCAGAGTACTCATCAGAGCCTTCCCTGTTGTGGCCCAGCAGGAGCCGTTGGAGCTGCAACCAGACTCCGACAGCGAGGGGCCCTATGAATCAGCTCTGGAGGATGTGGAGGACCCTGGACAGGGTTCTGACTCTGAGCAGGGCGCAGAGAGGCTGGTTGGCCACCAGGAGGCGCCTGAGACTTGGACCAGTGGGGGGGGGGAAACAAGGGAGAGTGAGCCGGACACCAGCAGTGAGTTGTTCTTGGATGCCCGGCACCGAAGAGCTAATAGGTGTAAGGAACAGTTGCGCAGTTACAGGAGGTAATTGCACTCAGCTGGTGGTCATTAGGCTCCTCTCCAGACCATAAAAGGACTACTTGTGCACACGCCCCTTTTGCAGAAGTCAACGGAGGAACTAATGTCGGAGAAAATTATTGTGAGCTTGGCAGGCTGGATTGCTGCCACGGCTTATCTGTCTGGATTGCTGCCCAAGATTGTCTGTGCCGGTTTGCTGCCAAGGACCTGTCTGTCTGGTAATTAAATGCCGTAACTTATCTTTGGTTCGGAGTGTGTGTTGGTGTGGGACGAGGGGGGTTAGAACACTTCCCCATGTTCCTCTCCAACATGACTGGCCCATATTCCTCCCCAACCTCCTCACTGTCTGAATCTGGTGGGTTATAACAACAAGCTTAGGTAGGAAGGTGAAGTAAAAAGCAGAAAAAATATCAATTTCATCTCACTTCTAGAAAATGAAAGAATACTTTAGATAGTCAGAACACTTGTTAATTGCTTCTATTGATTGTCTGAGTTTGATTGCTTTTGGGCTGCTGCCTGACATTTCATTGTAAAATAAATTTTGCTTCATGCATTCTTAAAAATAAACCGAAACCAACATTTTCAAACATAAAGTCCCTGTGTGTACTGTTCAGCTCAGCTCTTCTTAGCTGACATTATTTAATTTTCACTTGAGAAACATATGTTTCTATTTATTTTTAACCAGAATTTGTCATGGAAAGAACAATCACACATTGCTAATTTTTCATTCTTTATCTTTTTGTCAAACATGCTTATCCGGAAGATGGATGAATGCAAAGTACAAGAGCAAATAAATAAAAATTGAGAGATAACATTTTCACTCCAATTTAAACAATATAAATATACATGTTATGATTTAAAAAAAATTTCCTGACTCATATTATTAACCCAAAATACAGGTATAGGTTTCTATTTTTAGGTTTCATTTAAAAAATTCCTCTAAACCTCTCGGCTGAGAGTCAGATCAAAGGAAAATACACAACATTCACTGAGGGTTTTTAACTGACATGTTGAAAGTTGTGTTGAAAGGGGGGACTCCTTGTCAACGTAGTATAGCAGTAGTAGACTTATATACCGCTTCATAGGCCTTTCAGCCCTCTCTAAGCGGTTTACAGAGAGTCAGCATATTGCCCCCAACAATCTGGGTCCTCATTTTACCCACCTCGGAAGGATGGAAGGCTGAGTCAACCCTGAGCCGGTGAGATTTGAACCGCTGACCTGCTGATCTAGCAGTAGCCTGCAGTGCTGCATTTAACCACTGCGCCACCTTGGCTCTTAAGTATGGCTTAAAGAAATGTTTTTACAATCGCCACTAAAGGTAAAGAGATTAGCCCTGTGAGGTTAAAGAAAACAACCCTATAGGAAAGCTAAAACTATGTTTATTACAATTGGCTATAATAACAACTTCTTGTAAGTCTTATGGTTCCATACCCATACACGGTATAAATCTTTAACAAAAACAGTCTAAAATATATTGGAAAAAAGAATTTAAAAAATGGATCGATTATATACAAAATAAATATGAGACTAAGAAATTCCAGATATCTTATGATTAAGATCAGGAATGATATAAATTGTTTAAAGTTAGCCTAGCAAGGAAGAGCTAAGTTCAATGTAAAGATGTTATCAATTTTTTATTCTTTTTTCCACATGACACAATTTTTTTTACATGAACTTGATTAGGAAAATTATTTAAAGGACGACTCTGGATTTCTGACATGAATGACGAATATATCATGGGAAAGAAAATAATTGTAAAGGCAAGGAAGTTGAAAATAGGATATAAAAAAAATCAGCTGAAATTTGGACATGAGAGATTCAGTTTTTGTGTCAGAGGGATTTGAGGAAGGATAAAAGTAGTTAGGAATCTGTCCTCGCTCATCTTTACAGTATTAATTATCAAAGAGAGTCACATGTCCCAAATATAAAAGCTACATAGATACAGTTTTCTTCTATTAAATTGAACAGAAAACATTATGTCTATGAAACAAATATATTAGGATATTATTATGGTAATAGTACTATCAAACTTCTAACAATGATATGGGCTGAACTTACCTCAGCAAAGGAAATCCTGCAGGGAAATTAATTCCAAAATCCTACATACATTTATTTTAGTAAGTGCCTTGAGCACAGTAGGATTTATTTTTAAGCAAACCTCTATTGAATAGTATGAATTTCCTTCATTGAAGAGTTTACAAACAACACTATATTAGGCTTCTCTTGTCCTAGAGTCTTTACAATATTCATTGCAAATCATGCTTCTTGTTATCATTGCTCCTTATGACGTAGTATAATTCATAATTGGTAAAATTATAGTAATAATTAGACAGAAGGGAGAATTAGAATAAGGGCAGAGATCCAGTCATATAGCATTGAAAATATCTCTGTTCTGGTCCACCTGATAGATAGAAATGGTTGTTAGCACGTTTAATGACTTGAACCAAAAAGAAAGCAAAGTTTTAATTATTTCCATTAACTTGGCCTCAAATTTTGGAATGGAAAGAGCGCTTTAAGAATTTCTATTATAAATTAGAATTTTTGTGAAGATTGCAATGAGCTTGCTTTTGCAATAGATGCTCCCAGCTTTGGTTTTAGCCAACCAGTGGTGGGTTTCAAAAATTGTTCAAACCTACTCTGTGGGTGTGGCCTCCTTTGTGGGAGTGGCTTGCCGCCCATATGACCGGATGGGAGTGGCTTGCCACCCATGTGACCGGATATGAAGATGCTGATGACACTTGTCAGAACCACCTTAAATTACCTCTCACACAGCACTGGCATGCATAAGAATAGGATGTAAACTTGTTTTTTAAAAGGCATCTTTGGTTTGCGTTAAAACAACTTCAACACACGCAATGTTCTGATTGCACCACAAACGCAGTAGTCATCCTTACCTTTCACAGAGGCACTGAGTTTTATAAATAGGAGCATGATAGTGTAGAATAATCATATCCAAGGACCAGTGGTGGGTTTCAAAAAAATTTGGAACCTCTTCTGTAGGTGTGGCCTGCTTTCCAGGTTGACTGGTGGAACCTCTTCTAACCGGTTCGGTAGATTTGACGAACCGGTTCTACCAAATAGGTGCGAACTGGTAGGAACCCACCTCTGGAGCCAACACACAATCACAATCTATTCTCTAACGTTAGAAAGTAGAAAGATTGGTTTCCTGGCCTGGAACTGGGCCTGGAATATGAGCACATTCCCAACCTTACTGATCACTGATTTCTGCATGCAAAAATTAGTGGCTAATTGAAAAACAGGGTAACTGATATCAAGAAAGTTCTTTTTTTTTTCTACTGGTAACATAGTGGAGTTTGTGGGAGCTCAAGAATGTACATATAAGCTCTGTAAGAAAGATTTCTGGGGATGACTCTGTAGCTAGGAAAGAAATAGAAATATTTCAGAATATTGATAATGATGAACAAATGAATATTTCAAAACAAGACCTATCTGGGAAAGAGTCCCTATGTTGGAGAAAGAGTTTTAAATAGTTGCTAGAGAGCTTCCTTAATGTATGCACTTATAAACAAATACTAGAGTTTTGACTTCTCAGTTTCCAAAATTCTATATGTTAGCCTCCCACCTTCTTGACAATAAATCTAACTAACGAGATTCATTGTAAATATATTTTTTTCTGCACCACACTCTGCTGTTAGTGTCTTGACAGCCTCTCTGCCTATGAAGGGAAACTTGGGGATCAGGAAGAGCTGACAAGGAACTTTTCTATGAAGAACCTTTAGAGAACTCATTTAATTTTAAAAAATGGGCATCTGAACTTGTTTCCCCTTTTCTGCTAGCAGGAAAGGGGAAATGCTAGCTTTTCTGATGTTTCTCCACTGATTATGTGCAAGCTATTCTAGGAGGGGAGGTGTTTTTGACAGAAATGTGAGGTATTGATGATTCAGATAAAGGGGGAAAGTATTTTCTTCAGAGTCTTATTTTAAAATATTGATATAACAGAACACATTCTAAAACTCTTGTTTTTTTGACAATGACTTTTAA
Organism: Thamnophis sirtalis; assembly: GCF_051295495.1. NCBI lineage: Eukaryota > Metazoa > Chordata > Lepidosauria > Squamata > Natricidae > Thamnophis > Thamnophis sirtalis. Next base: position 82,666,568 of record NW_028261388.1, read on the forward strand.
CCTCTGCAATCATCTCACACCTGCCTTAAAAACCCCTCTCCTCTATTGCACACTTATTGTTTTTTACTAAAGCTCCAGTTTTGTGTTGTTTTTTACTTCCAATTTCTCTGAAATTGTACAGAAGATAGCAGTTTATAGCAGTGGTGGGTTTCAAAAATTTTTGGAACCTACTCTGTGGGTGTGGCCTCCTTTGTGGGAGTGGCTTGCCAGCCATGTGACCTGGTGGGAGTGGCTTGTCTGTCTCTCTCTTTCCTTCCTTTTGTCTCTCTGTCCCTTTTTTCTTTTTTTTCTTTCATCTCACCCTCACTCACTCTCTTTCTTTCTTTCTTTCTTTCTTTCTTTCTTTCTTTCTTTCTCTTTCTCACTCTGTGTCAGTCAGTCTGTCTGCCTGTCTGTCTGTCTCTCTCTGTGTGGGGGGGGCAGTGGTGGGTTTCAAAAAATTTGGGAACCTCTTCTGTAGGTGTGTCCTGCTTTCCGGGTCCACTGGTGGAACCTCTTCTAACCGGTTCGGTAGATTTGACGAACCGGTTCTACCGAATAGGTGCAAACTGGTAGGAACCCACCTCTGGTTTATAGGTACTAGTTCTCCATAAGTCATTTGTATTTTTTTTTCTTTTCTCTTTCCACTGTTCTGAAACTCAGTGATGGGTTTCACATTTTGTTACCACTGGTTCACCCCTTCTGTGCATGTGCCTGGCCTCAAACACATGCCTAAATAGGGTGACAAAAGAGCACTGGTGTACAGGAGTGTATGGCGCCAACCTCCAATTTCTGCTACCAGTTCAGGTGAACTGGTCCCAACTGGCTTAATACCACCTCTGCTGAAACTTAATATGAATTGAAACACATTGAGGAAGAAAAAAGTATCAAACAAAAATGAATAGACCTAACTGTGTAATGTAGGTTACGCAAGAGCCAAGGTGGCGCAGTGGTTAAATGCAGCACTGCAGGCTACTTCAGCTGACTGCAGTTCTGCAGTTCGGCTGTTCAAATCTCACCGGCTCAGGGTTGACTCAGCCTTCCATCCTTCCGAGGTGGGTAAAAATGAGGACCCGGATTGTTGTTGGGGGCAATATGCTGACTCTGTAAACCGCTTAGAGAGGGCTGAAAGCCCTATGAAGCGGTATATAAATCTAACTGATATTGCTATTGCTATTAATATGAATTGAAACACATTGAGGAAGAAAAAAGTGTCAAACAAAAATGAACAGACCTAACTGTGTAATGTAGGAATATATTCTCCGAATAAGCAAATTAAATGTATATTAATTGGCAAATATTTTATAGTGATTGTCCTGCTTGGCCAGAATGTAATTATGAGAAGATGAAATTTCAAATCTGTTGGAATTTATTACAAGTGGGAAATGAAAAAGGTTACAGTTTAGCAGAAATTCTGGTAAACGAAAAGCAGATTTTGGAAGATTTGTTCTATGGCTCAGTACGTTTAATTTGGATTTCTGAGTAGCTCAAGAGATAATAGAATTAGTTTCTCATTGTGTCATATTTATGACTATCCTGTTTTGTTGCAAAAGAAATGCAGTTGTCAAGCTCATCAGAGGCAAATAGGGTTTTAAAATGTAGTCATCTATATCCAATGTTCCATCAGTGAATGACTACTGTATGTAAAATATGCACACTTCGCCAGTAGCAATGAACTTCAATGCTGATATAGTTTATAAATACATCAAAAATCTAACTTTCATTTTTCCCCCCTAAGGAGATTAATTTTCATACATGCACCATGAACAAGGATTAATAAACTTGTGCATATCTCTATTTCTATGATATATGTAGAAATGCAAGTAGAGTGTTGTATCTTATAAGGAATTGTAATAGAACTGTACGTCATTTTCTGATACAGTAGTGTTCTTACTCTATTGAAAAGACTTATGAAGATTGTAAGCAATAGGGGCAGTGCTTTGATTTAGCCTGCACATACAAATGCAGAGGGTCTAAAGCAGGGACGTGCAGTCAGGGGAGGCTAAAGTAATTGCTTGGGGTTAGGGTTTGTTTGTGTTTATTACTAAAAAGATAGCTAAGCATAAAAGAAAAAAGTAATGAAGTCTCTGCAAGGCATTCAAAAGGGGCATTTTGCATTCTGTTTTAGTGTGTATAAAGAACTTCTTTTTAAATTATAAGAGCAGTTCTATTTTCTTACAAGGAGTGTGTAGCTGCTTTAAAACAATAATGCAACAAAATCTTTTGTCCACTATTTTTTTTAACAAAAACAGTTAAATAGCACAATTCTTTCTCTACCATTACCATATACCAGGAACGTGCAGTCAGAGGAGGCAGGGGAGGCAGAGCCTCACCACTGTCATCATGAAAAGAAAAAAAATGTAAAAGGAAAAAGGCAAGAGCTGAGGTCAGGCTGAGCTAGTTGCTGCCAGAGTCACTGTGGATGACTCTGCTTAACTGTTTAAAAAAGCCTCTAAAAAAGCACCCTCTACAGGAGGTGGCAGGAGAACAACGTGCCTTATCTAGTCTGGTGTTTTATGATCACTTGAGCAAAGTTAAGCAAGGGTTAAAAGCCGAAAAATTCCTGACGTAGATGAGGCACATCGTTCTCCTGCCTTCCCCTGTAGAGGGTGCTTTTTAGAGGCTTTTTTAAACAGTTAAGCAGAATCATCCATGGTGACTCTGGCAGCAACTAGCCCAGCCTGACCTCAGAGCTCTTGCCTTTTTCCTTTTACATTTTTTTTTCTTTTCATGATGACAGGCAAGAGCAGAGTTGAAATCCTCTCTGAAACAGCTGGAAAAGGTACGTGTGGGTCAGAGGGAGGGGGAGGAATTCAAACTTCATCCCCCTGGTGCAACTTTGTGTGTGTGTGTGTGTGTGTTTGAGAGAGGGGGGAGGGAGGGAGAGAGGGAGGAAGGAGGGGAAGGGAGAAGAAAAAGAAAAAGAAAGAAGGAAACTTATTTAGCAAAGGAGAAAAACAAATGCTGTCACTTTAAATCGGAACTGAGTATGCCTGGCTGTGGAATTCTGGGAGTTGAAGTCCAAAAGTCTAAAAAAATTGCTGCCTCACCAGCCATAAACCTCACTGCATGTCACTGGTCTAAAGACATGTCACCTCCTGAATTAAACATCCAACCCCATACTATCAGCATATAGACCTGGAAATGCTGTTCCTTACCTCTACTCAAGCTATTGTCTCCATCATTCTTCTTCCTGTGAAATGCCCTTACTTGGTCTTTGCTTTGGCATCATTGTAAGACAACAAATGCATTCATATTTGGCTTTCCAATGTCAGTGATAGCACTAGATAATCTCCATTTTAAACCCCACAAATGTAATACTGTGATGTTTGGAGCCTACTCCTAGATCTGGAGCTTTCACAACCATACATGGGGAAGAGAAGAAGCCTACATTGACTGCAGAATAGATGAAGCCCTATTATATAACTGTGGAGAATATAAAAATGAGCCTACTCCTCTGAAACCATGTTGGAAGTAAGGGCCCATCATCACAACATGGTGATTAAGAAAATATATTCAATTTTATGTTTGTATTCATAAAATATATAAATACCTGTTCTGACACACACACCCCTCATTCCACACCAAAGCACACGCCGAGCCAAAGATAAGTTACGACATTTAATTAACAGACAGACAGGTCCTTGGCAGCAAACCGGTGCAGACAAGCTTGGGCAGCAATCCAGCACAGATAAGACGTGGCAGCAATCCAGCCTGCCAAGCTCACAGTGAATGTCCTCTGACATTCAATCCTACGTTGACTTCTGCAAAGAGGGTCGTATGCACAAGTAGTCTTTTTATAGTCTGGAGAGGAGCCTATGGACCACCAGCTGAGTACAATCACCTTCTGTAATTGCGTAATTGTTCCTGACACCTAGTAGCTCTTTGATGGCATGCATCCAGGAACAACTCACTACTGGCTCCGGCTCACTCTCTCTTGTCTCCTCACCACTGTCCACGGCTCAGGTGCCTCCTGGTGGCCAACCAGCCTCTCTGCGCCCTGCTCAGAGTCGGAACCCTGTCCAGAGGGCCCCACACTGTCGGAGTCTGGTGGCAGCTCCAACGGCACCTGCTGGCCACAACATCCATCCATCCATCCATCCATCCATCCATCATCTATCTATCCATCTATCATCTATCATCTATCTATGTCAACATGTACAAAGTAACAGGTATTAGTATAGACATAGACATTTTCACATGAGATTGGATGCAAATAACATTTAGTCCTGTGACTTTTAAAGGATTGCTAGTCTTTTTCTCGCCAGCTTTTTAAAATAACCTTCTTTCTGAAGCCCAACTTTACCTAAAAGGTGTTTGCAGACTAGAGCAACATATTTTTATAGGCATATGTAGTTTAATTATTTCCAAGCCTGCAAAATATTTAGTTCGTGTCTTATTGTTAAAGCCCCAAATGGATTGTATAATATAAAAAAATGAAAAAAAGCAAGAGCCAGGGCAAATTTAAGTGGTTGAACTTGGTGTACCATTTGCAATAAATAATTTACTCAATTCATTTCCAATTCTACCCTTTGCAAGTTGTGTATAAATGCATGATGTTCAGAGCTTCGTTGTGTAAACAAGATGTGATCATAATGTTTTGCAGCAGCTAACAAATTGGTCAGCATATAATCATTTACCAGTTGCTGTAACTGCATTACGAGTTTCTTCTGAGCAAAATCACTACAGTGGGAACACTAGCATCTGTTCCTATCTACAATTGTGCCAAAAGGATGAAATGTGACATGGTTGTTACATAACACATGGTGTTATGCTGTAAGCTCCACCTTCTTGTATTTCCATACTGAGTTAGACAGAAGTAAATAAGAGATGGAATTCCCATCACAACTCACTACAAATTTGTCTCTTTTCCCTTATGCCAGGGCAAGGATGTCTGTACAGAGATTATGCATCTCAAGTGAAAAAAGTGAAAGAGTACCATCTTCTTGCAGTTGCAATATTTGGTTTTAGCAACAATTTACAAATTGACAGCTCCGGGATTTGGCTTATTATTAAGCTCTTGGCAGAAAAGCTCTCAAGTATTCCTGTAGCAAGTAGCATTCATAAATATTCTCAGGAGTATCCAAATCTTAAGAATGAAATTTAGAGAGTGCTCTTCTCATCTCGTATGTAATACCCATGTCACATTTCCAAATATAAGTTTCCTTAGGTTGAGAAAACAGAGCCAAAAGTCTTTTGACACAGGCCAAGATTTCAGCTTGCTAAATTGGATGTACTAGCTTCACCATTACCGAATATCCACTGTTCTATGAACTAAGAATAGGATTATCCTTTTGACCTGGGATGTCTTTTAAAGGAGCTACCTTTTTTTCACAAGACTTCAGTCAATTAATTTATCAAGCAGTGTCCTCAAGTAATTATTCAAGTAGTGGCACAATCACCTTTTAACAATGAAGAGTTCTGGTTATTTCATAAAAGAGTTAGAAAATGGAAAGCGGTAAAAAGGAAATTCCAATTAAATTCAAAATGAAATGGCTCTCTTCATTAAAACATATTACACAGCAAGCCAAGTTCAGATACTTAAAATACGGCTTTTTAAGAAAAATAATATAAATTGTTTTTAAAATAATACAGAAGAGAAAGTAGCAATAGCAATAGCAATAGCAGTTAGACTTATATACCGCTTAATAGGGCTTTCAGCCCTCTCTAAGCAGTTTACAGAGTCAGCATATTGCCCCCAACAATCCGGGTCCTCGCTGAAGTTTCACACAGTATACAAATTTTAAATTAAATCTTATGAAACAGCAAGAACTATATTAACATCATTACCATCTACGGATTATGTTATTTATTTATTTTTCAGTTATTTGTATGCCCTGTATTCTTTTTTTCTCTTTTTTATGTCGTTGCTTACTCAATGAAGTGAAATCATATCTGAAAAAAATAAAGTTATGAAAAGGTTATAAAACCATTAGTAGAAGGAAAGGCTTTTAAAATTAGCGGTGGAAAGATTAGGACTTTGATCTAAAACGGACTTCGGGGAGGCATGGGGAGCTAAATATGTTTCAAGGAAAATGGAGATTCTTTGGTATGATAAAGGTAGAATCTTTTTCCATATCTGATCTTGTAACCTGTCATTGTAAAACTCATTTTTAGATCAATCTCTGTCATGTGTACTAAAACTTGTTCCTTCATCAATGATTTGGACAAGGGGTTAGATGGGGAACTAATCAAATTTGCAGCCGACACCAAACTGACAGGAATAGCCAACACTCCAGAAGATAGCCTTAAGATACAGAAGAATCTTGACAAACAGGAAACTATTTAACAAAATGAAATTCAATGGTGAAGAAAGTAAGGTTCTACATTTAGGCAACAAAAACAGAATGTGCAGGTACATTATATATGGTACCTCGCTCAACAGTAGTAATTGTGAGAGGGATCTTGGAGTCCTAGTGGACAACCATTCAAATATGAACCAGCAGTGTGTTGAGATTGCCAAAAAAGTTAACACAATTCTAGGCTGCATTGACAGAGGGATAGAAGATCATGTGAAGTGTTAATACCACTTTATAATGTCTTGGTAAAGCCGCACTAAGAATATTGCATCTAGTTTTGGTCTCCATGATGTAAAAAAGATATTGAGGCTGTAGAAAGAGTGCAGAGAAGAGCAACAAAGATGATTAGGGGACTGGAGGCTAAACGATATGAAGAACGGTTGCAGGAACTGGGTATGTCTAGTTTAATGAAAAGAAGGACTAGGGGTGAGATGATAACAGTGTTCCAATATCTAAAGGGTTGCCACAAAGAAGTGAGGGTCAAACTATTCTCCAAGGCACCTGAGGGTAGAACAAGAAGCAATGGGTGGAAACTAAACAAGAAGAGAAGCAACCTAGAATTAAGGAGAAATTTCCTGACAGTTAGAACAATTAATCAGTGGAACAGCTTGCCTCCAGAAGTTGTGAATGCCCCAACACTGGAAGTCTTTAAGAAGATGTTGGACAGCCGTTTGACTGAAGTGGTATAGGGTTTCCTGCCTAAGCAGGGGGTTGGACTTGAAGACCTCCAAGGTCCCTTTCAACTCTGTTATTCTGTTCTGTTTCATTCCATTCCGTCCCATTCTGATGTAATAAAACTTCAGGGTATTATGAGAAATACTCAGATTACACAATCCATGAAAAACAATTAGTTGGACATCTTAAACAAAATGTTTGCTATATCTTGAAAAAGTAGCAAATTTTTATTTATGATTGCAAGTATATCTTCTGCCTCTAGTTTTGGGAAATATGTACACTGGATGGGTGTATATATGGGCAGGATATCTGCTTTTTAAATAGCATTTCCTGAGATGTGAAAACAATTTTGTCCGTAGAGTGTTTTCTACTTTAAATTGACATTTCAGAATATAATGAGTGTACTGCTTAAAGCAGGAACCAAAATACAAAGTAATTTTGGATAAAGGAAACATACCTAATGCTAAAAGCATTGATTTTTTTTTTATACCTGTACTGTGTAATTCAGAAAAAAAGCAGAATAAGAAAAGCATATTCAGCTTTTGTCAAATAAATAATTATTTTACAGATTCCTCTGGCATTAGCATTGAGGACAAGCTTAACTACTCAAAGATACCGACAACAGTTCTTTGGTTTAGAATAGGATACTCGGAGCAAAATAGGTATTAAAATTATCCCTTGCATTTCTGTTTCTATTATCATCTTCTGGATTTCCCTTCTGTACATATGCTATTACTTTTGGAGGGTATTTCTGCCTTTGCCATTCTTATTATTTTTCCTTGCAGAGAATTAAAAAAGAATTTCAAATAGAACCTTGGATATTAACAAGAAACTCTCCGGCTCAAGATGCAGTTGAAATGTTGGCCTGAGGTGCTACTCATGAAAAACAGGGGGGAAAAAAACAAACAGAAAAAGAACATTGGATTAGCAGCACTTGCAGCTGAAGGATGGTTTCGAAATTAAGGCTGAAATTCACTTATTCCATACCAATCTTTCCTTACCTGAAGAAAAAGGCTAACAAAAGACTGACATTCAAAGATCTCAAATCAACAGGAAAACCGATTAAATATATATTTGACAAGGGTGGAAAAAAATTTTTTTCTTATATAGGGGCAGGTGAGGGATTTTGATCTCAAAACATTTTGCAACAGCTATTTCATATTTATGAACCTATGCTCATAATCGACTCTCTACTAGACCTCTTCTGAGGGTCAGTTTAAGCAATAGCACTTAGACTTATATACCGCTTCATAGGGCTTTCAGCCCTCTCTAAGGGGTTTACAGAGTCAGCATATTGTCCCCCACAGTCTGGGTCCTCATTTCACCCACCTCGGAAGGATGGAAGGCTGAGTCAACCTTGAGCCGGTGAGATTTGAACCGCTGAACTGCAGATAGCAGTCAGCTGAAGTGGCCTGCAGTACTGCACCCTAACCACTGTGCCACCTTGGCTCCTTTTATATATCAGAAATAATTTCCTAGTTTCCTAGTTCCTAATTCACTACTATGAATATGTTGGGAACTAAAAGATTTGTTTGTGGTTAATGCAAAACCTGGACAACACTTACTGGGATAAATAACGTGTTTTTTTTTTAATGAAATTACTATCTCTCCTCAAAGCAATATTCTAGCCAAACATATACTTATTAATGAAAAACATTTCCCAAAATGGCAAAAGACTAATGCAAAAGTCCTGGCATCATTGTAAGTGGAAGTTTTTTGTTTTTTTTAAAGAGACTAGACAGTCATTTGTTTGAAATAATATAGGGTCTTCTGCTTCAGCAAGGGTTGGACTAGAAGACCTTCAAGGTCCCTTTCAATTCTGTTATTCTCTTATTGGGCATATGATGTTCATTAGGGTCTGATAACATAATGTGTTTCTTAAAAGAATCTGACCATAGCAGTTTGTTTCTGGAGTTTAAGTTCCTCTATTAAATTGGTATTTGGGGAGAAAAAAAAGTTCTATGATATTGAGTAAGTTGGAACACTATTGAAAAAATCCTTAACACTTCTCAGTGCTTTTGCAGACCTCTCTCAGCTGTTTACAAAGTCAGCATATTGCCCCCAACAATGTGGGTCCTCATTTTACCGACCTCAGAAGGATGGAAGGCTGAGTCAACCCTGAGCCGGTGAGATTCGAACTGCCAGCAGTCAACGGAAGCAGTCTGCAGTACTGTATTCTAAGCACTGCGCCACCATGGTATAAATTGGTTTAAGCCCTCCCTTAACTCTGTACCTAAATAGTCAGATACAAATAAGAGCCAAGGTGGCGCAGTGGTTAAATGCAGCACTGCAGGCTACTGCTAGATCAGCAGGTCAGCGGTTCAAATCTCACCGGCTCAGGGTTGACTCAGCCTTCCATCCTTCCGAGGTGGGTAAAATGAGGACCCAGATTGTTGGGGGCAATATGCTGACTCTCTGTAAACCGCTTAGAGAGGCCTGAAAGGCCTATGAAGCGGTATATAAGTCTACTGCTATTGCTATAAGTGAAAAACCATTAAGGAAATTTCTAATGTTCAGAAACAGTTCTATGGATGTCTTACCTTCACTGATTATTATACTGTTATGTATCTATGCTTCTCCTAGTGATTAGAAATTGTGAATTATGTTGAGGGGAATAACACCCCCTATGCTATTTGATGAGATTGAGAAAGGTTGCGAACCTCCATCAAGGTTTTCACAGATGTTCCCCTTTTATCTTTATGCAAAACACCTCACAGGTAATTTCATTCTCTTCAGCTAAATGTAAAAATAGATTTGATAGAACTGACCAGAGCAGTAAAGCTGCCATTCTGGGGGGAAAAAAACTATGCTGCTGAACTTTAAGATATTTCATTAAAAAACTTAAAATATCAAAGGACCATAAGCAACGATGCAACTGAATTACCAGCCCACAAATTGTCAACTAAATAACTGTTTTCAGTGACGTGCGGTGAAGTTTATACCTGGTGAGGCTCAGCTGGGCATCCTTTTGCGAAGCAGCTCAGCAGGGCAGCGGTCGGCCTCGGCGGGGGTGGGATTTGCATCGCGGGAGCAGCCAAGCGCCCGGGTCTGCAGCAAAGGTGCTTGGCGGCTCCCGCGATGCAAAGTGCCCCGATGCCGCCGCCCACCCGCTGCCCCGGCCTGCGGCCGCTGCTTCTCCAAGCTCCACCACTGGAAGTCCCGGATCACCTCTGGGGGAAGGCTGGGTGAGAAGTGGAGCGAAGCTTCTCTGTGGCCTCCCGGGCCCGGCGCTATGCAGAGGCTCTCGCAGGAGCGTGTGCCAGCGGCTGGCAGACCGGAGCGGCCCCGGCTGCGAGACAAGGCAGCGCTTAAAGCAGCTGTGCCACCGCCACCGCCCCTCCTTCGCCTGGAACGATGGAACGATTTTCATGCTCCATCTTGACTTGATTAAGAAGGAGGCCTAAGCCTTTTCAGAATGTTTTCTGTCTGAGTTAGCACAGCTTAGAAAATATATGAAATGGTTTTCACTAAATCAGAGGTTGGATTCCCGTGGTATCTTGTGTGGGATTCCACTCTTCAAAATGTGAAAGCTATTTCAGCTCTTTAGTTCCTTGAAAGATTGAATCTGGTCAATTCGGGACCTGATAAAAGCATCTCTCTGTCTTGGTATGAAAAAGACAGGGAATATGTGTGTCGATAGAAGAATGGATAGGTAAATAGATGGGAATATGGTAAATGGATGGAGAGAGAGAACAGAAAGGCAGATATAAAATTTATGGATGATGATGATGAGGAGGAGGAGTTTGTTGGTAAATTTATATGCCACCTGACTCCCAGTGACTCTGGGCAGCTTGCAAAACATTTTTTCAAAAACCGAACAATCTTTAAAACGAGAAAACAATGTAAAACGAATAAACAAAAAAGAACAAAAATGACAAAGATAATTGATATTTGATAAATGAGAACAAGGAAAAAAGAAAGAGAAGGGGCCTTCGGTCACACTCGGCAAGGGCCTTGGAAAAGATTTTTACAGCTCTTCTAAACATGAATCGAGCGGATGCCATTTGAATCTCAGGGGGAACCTCATTCCAGCAGCCAGGCATTGCTACAAAGAAAGGCATGCTTTCAGTGTTCCAAACGATTAGCTTAATTGAAGAACCCTGAGCATAGCAATCCTGCCAGATCAGATTGGCCAGGCAAATTCTACGGGAGAAAGACGGTCCCTCAAATAATCAGGCCTATATCACCTACTGCTTAATACGTAAAGAACAATATCTTGTATCACACCTGGGAGCTACAGCGAGTTACATTGGCATATTCAGGCAAGCCTAAGCCACAAAAAACAGACCTAACATGTGGCCTCTGATATGTGTTTGACCACTGATGGTTTGGGAGAAGTCCATGGTTGCTATGGAGGCCACAAACATCAGAGTCACTCTGGACTCAACATCACTGGATGGTAAATCGAATTCCCCCAAGCAGCAACAGCTTCAAGAACACAACTACTAATAGAGCGAAATAAATCCAACAACTCATGCAGGGCTGGTGCTGGACAGTACTATGACAATAGTCACAATTTCCTCCTCTGAGTTTTCAGCTAGCGCATATCCCAAAATCTAGGTGGGTACATTCGGGTTTAATTGAAGATTAACTGGTAACCCAATTCAGGGCAAATATAGCATTTTACATAATGCATGTAGCAATGGGATTCAATTATTTAAAAAGTGAACAATGCACGAAGTTGTGTTTTGGGGGGGAGTTTCTGGAGGGTGCGGTTATTGTACAGCTCCCATTTTGGTTGAAATAAGTTATTGTATTGAATTGCTTTAAGGATTTCACTGATTTCTTAAGTAAAATCTGTTTGGCAGCTTTGTGTTTTATGTAAATTGTTATTGCTAGATAAAGAATGAGAGCTTTTCCAGAGTCTACTTAAAATAGCTACCATTATCCTTTTCCAAGCTGCCATATGGGAACCACTGACATACACAGTCGTATTACAATAGAAATTAATTGTGAAATATAATGCAAAGCAAAATCTCCTAAATCATATGTAAGTTTGGAACTGTCAAATATTACATCCTTGTTTCGTGAAGCTATGACCTTCACTAGAAAAGCATTAGCCCAATGAAGTTAAACTGTGATTCCCTAACCTAAATTATGGTTAGTTAATTAAACTTTCTAACAACCCAGAGGGGGAAATGTTGGCAGAGCAAACTTTTTACAGCTTATCCCAGATATGGCCAATACTTTCATGATTGGAGATCATAGATATTACTTGAAGGAAGAGAGGTTTAGTAATATCAGTGCAACAATGATGCAGATGAAGAATGGGTCATTCACATTGGTGAGGAGCCAGAATTGACTAATTTTTTTTTTTTAAAAAATACATGTTAAAAATACATACATATTTTAGGGCCTATGCTAAATTTTCTTTGTGTTTTCTGTTTCCAAATGGCAATATATAGAAGTGACAATTATCTGACAATTATACTTGGAGGGGTCTTACCAGAGGTGGGCTCCTACCAATTTGCACCTATTCGGTAGAACCGGTTCGTCAAATCTACCAAACCGGTTAGAAGAGGTTCCACCAGTGGACCCGGAAAGCAGGCCACACCTACAGAAGAGGTTCTAAACATTTTTGAAACCCACCACTGCCCTCCCCATACAGAGAGATGGACAGACTGATACAGAGAGAGAGAAAGAGAAAGGAAGGAAGGAAGGAAGGAAGGAAGGAAGGAAGATAGAAAGAAAGAAAAAAGAAAGAAAGAAAGAAAAAAGAAAGAAAAAGATTGAGAGAGAGATGAAAGAAAAAAGGGACAGAGAGACAAAATGAAGGAGAGAGAGAGAGAGAGAGAGAGAGAGAGAGAGAGAGAGAGAGAGAGAGAGAGAAAGAAAGAAAGAAAGAAAGAAAGAAAGAAAGAAAGAAAGAAAGAAAGAAAGAAAGAAAGAAAGAAAGAAAGAAAGAAAGAAAACACATGGCTGGCAAGCCACTCCCACCAGGTCACATGGCCAACAAGCTACTCCCACAAAGGAGGCCACACCCACAGAGTAGGTTCCAAAAAAAATTGAAACCCACCACTGAGTCTTACTCATAATTTCTAACAATTTCAGATGGAGGCTTGCTACAGAAAAGGAACAGAGACTACAAACAAATCCAGTGTCTTAAACTGTTCATCTCTGTCTTAGAAAGGGGGAGAAATTCATTAAGCTTCATTGGAATGGTACATCAGTAGAAGTATTATATGCGGCAACAAATTTCTTATATGGTCACATTAATTAATAGATTAAATAGAAAAATAAATGATTAGAGATGAGTAATTGGTGAGGGATTTATCTGCTGAATGATGAAGAAAAATATTTAATGTCAATGCATCAAAGTATTTTATAATACTTAATAACTTAATAAAAATGTTTTTAATGTATCAGCTAACACAATTGTATATGCTACACACATTCTTTAACCTTCATTGTACATATGACTGCAGTTCATAGAGTGCAATGAAGAAAATAAGAAACCCACTATACTCACTACAGAGATGTTAAACGCTGATAACATGCTTACAGAGAACAACATAGATATAATTTACTTTTACTGCCTTGTTAAACTCAAAGCATCTTCTGCAATTAAAGTTCTCCTGTTATATAGTGGCATTCTCCCTCTACAATCATGAGATTGATTTCATTCCCCTAATGTCCCAGCCAATGTAATACTTAAAAGACAAGACATTTATAGAAATTTAAATCTTCCTGTACTTTTTATTTATTTTTATTTAGAGCATTCTCTTACTGCTTATTAAGCCTGGTTAATGAAAATGTCAAAAAAGTAATTCCAAAAACAGAGGCATGTGCTGTTTGCTTCACTTTCTTCTGCTCATTTGCCATAGTGGAAGAAGGAACCATTCCCTTCATGTATTCCTTGTTAATTCTTGACTGCATCTACTATATAAAATATGTGACAATATAGAGACTAATCTAGCATACTTTTTCTCACCTTTTTCTGGAATAATATGCAATTACTAAAGTAATTATAATAATATGCAAACTAAGTAATATACAAAAAAAAATCCTGATCAAAATTTGGGAAAGGAGAGAGAATGTTGTCTCTTAGTTCTGATTAATATATTCAAGGTACTGATTAGCATAATGAAAGTTTAACTGCTGAATTGCTGAATTAATATGTGTTGAGGAGATACAGCTTACTGAATCAGCAAGAATATCATAACCATTGTAATTAATTAGCAGTGATTCTCCAAGTCCCAGCATATTTTGCAGCTAATCTCTTGAGGAACAATGGAAAAATAGGGAAAAAAATCATAATAATAGATGGCCTTACAATAACCTTACATTATTATTGAGAATGATGTTGGCACAGAAGATGCTGTGAAATAAATTACCTTTGAATAGTAGCAGCATAGTAACAGTGAATATTAAGCAATACTGACTGCTATATTCATCTATATTGTTATGCTATGAAACCAAAGTCTCATGAACAGTGACAAAGGCCACTCCAGAATAACGATTCCGAAAATTGCCCAATACAAGTCTGCCAGAGCAGATTTCCATCATATATTTGTTATGATTCTTGAAAACTATTTAATTGGCTGATTAAATGGCCATACTGAGGAGATGTATGATGTATAATGGCAGTATGGGGTTTAGGGAAAGGTAAAATTTTCGTGACCTGACAAATGCGCGCATGACAAAAACGCGCCGATGAAACCGCAGCGAGAAAACCGCGATGTCATAAGTGCGCCCACAACAACGCGCCGACAAAACTGCGCCCACAAAAGCATGATTTAAGTTAAGGTAAGGGTTAGGTTCAGGGTTAGGTTTAGGGTTAGGTTCAGGGTTAGGTTCAGGTTTAGGGTTAGGTTTAGGGTTAGGTTTAGGGTTAGGTTTAGGGTTAAGTTTAGGGTTAGGTTTAGGGTTAGGTTTAGGGTTAGGTTTAGGGTTAGGTTTAGAGTTAGGTTTAGGGTTAGGTTTAGGGTTAGGTTTAGGGTTAGGTTTAGGCTTAGGTTTAGGCTTAGGTTTAGGCTTAGGTTTAGGCTTAGGTTTAGAGTTAGGTTCAGGATTGGATTTAGGGTTAGGGTTAGGGTTAGGGTTAGGGTTAGGGTTAAGTTTAAAGTTAGGTTTAGGGTTAGGTTTAGGGTTAGGTTCAGGGTTAGGTTCAGGGTTAGGTTTAAGGTTAGGTTTAGGGTTAGGTTTAGGGTTAAGTTTAGAGTTAGGGTTAGGGTTATTAGGTTGTTATTACTTGTTTATTGAAGGCGCGCTTTTGTCGGCGTGCTTCTGCGCTCATTTGTCAGTGCAATTTCAAACTTGTGGTTTTCTCACCGCGGTTTCGTTGGCGTGCTTTTGTCGAGCGTGCATTTCTCAGTGAACCAAAATTTTGGCTACTGTTGTTATATATAATCCATGTTTGGCATTTTTAGGGTTTACATTTTGCTTTCTGTTGTTTCCTGCCTGTGGCATCTATTAACCATCAGGGGGGAACCTGACTGTGTTGTTTATTGGAAGTGTTGTCCACTATGGGTTAAGCAAATATATGGTCAAAACTTTATGGCATGTCTTCATGTAAGTAAAACTGTAAGTTATAGAGATATTTCTTAGTGAATGGAGATAGATTTATATTACCAGGCTGCTTTTTCTGCCATTTTTTTCTCCTTGATCACAGTGACAGGACAGAGAAATCCAGGCACTTTATTAAAGATTAAGTAGCATTTGAAACTATTGTACTGCAGCCTTTAAAATAAGAATATAAAGAGCCTAGTGTAAGCTGCTAGTTTTAACATTTCCTAGTGGACAGAGAAGAAAAATACGAAATATTTTTTAAAAATCCCACACAAACATGCACATGAATGCTGATATTAAATAGATGTAAACGTACTGAAAGTGTGTATTGTTATTAAGAAGAGCAGTAGTAAAATTAAAGCCTCAAATTCTCCTGCTTCCATTGTGGGATGTGCTCTCACGCATAAAACTGTTCATTGTTCTTCAAAAACTGGTGTTACTTTAATGTGTTTTGGGAAACAAATTTCCTGGAAATAAACTAACTTTAAATGCTCTTTCTATATAGATATAGATGTAGATGTAGATGTAGATGTAGATGTAGATGTAGATGTAGATGTAGATGTAGATGTAGATGTAGATGTAGATGTAGATGTAGATGTAGATGTAGATGTAGATGTAGATGATATAGATATAGATATAGATATAGATATAGATGATATAGATATAGATGATATAGATATAGATATAGATATAGATATAGATATAGATATAGATATAGATATAGATATAGATATAGATATAGATATAGATATAGATATATAGATATATAGATATATAGATATATAGATATATAGATATATAGATATATAGATATATAGATATATAGATATATAGATATATAGATATATAGATATATAGATATATAGATATATAGATATATAGATATATAGATATATAGATATATAGATATATAGATATATAGATATATAGATATATAGATATATAGATATATAGATATATAGATATATAGATATATAGATATATAGATATATAGATATATAGATATAGATATAGATGAGATAGAGATAGAGATAGAGATAGAGATAGAGATAGAGATAGAGATAGAGATAGAGATAGAGATAGAGATAGATAGAGATAGAGATAGAGATAGAGATAGAGATAGAGATAGAGATAGAGATAGAGATAGAGATAGAGATAGAGATAGAGATAGAGATAGAGATAGAGATAGAGATAGAGATATAGATATAGATATAGATATAGATATAGATATAGATATAGATATAGATATATAGATATATAGATATATAGATATATAGATATATAGATATATAGATATATAGATATATAGATATATAGATATATAGATATATAGATATATAGATATATAGATATATAGATATATAGATATATAGATATAGATATAGATGAGATAGAGATAGAGATAGAGATAGAGATAGAGATAGAGATAGAGATAGAGATAGAGATAGAGATAGAGATAGAGATAGAGATAGAGATAGAGATAGAGATAGAGATAGAGATAGAGATAGAGATAGAGATAGAGATGATAGAGATAGAGATAGAGATAGAGATAGAGATAGAGATAGAGATAGAGATATAGATATAGATATAGATATAGATATAGATATAGATATAGATATAGATATAGATATAGATATATAGATATATAGATATATAGATATATAGATATATAGATATATAGATATATAGATATATAGATATATAGATATATAGATATATAGATATATAGATATATAGATATATAGATATAGATATAGATATAGATATAGATATAGATATAGATATAGATATAGATATAGATATAGATATAGATATAGATATACAGATAGATATACAGATAGATATACAGATAGATATACAGATAGATATACAGATAGATATAGATATACAGATAGATATAGATATACAGATAGATATAGATATACAGATAGATATAGATATACAGATAGATATACAGATAGATATACAGATAGAGATAGAGATAGAGATAGAGATAGAGATAGAGATAGATAGATAGATAGATAGATAGATAGATAGATAGATAGATAGATAGATAGATAGATAGATAGATAGATAGATATGGAGGGAGGGGGGAGGGAGGGAGGGAGAGAGAGAGAGAGAGAGAGGGAGGGAGGGAGGGAATAGTTTCTTTCCCAATTCAAATGGAGAGAGATGCAACAGGTGGTCTGAGAATTCAAGTTATATGTAGCTGATGCTATCTTCATGTTAGCACAAATAGGGTCATCACTGGAATTTTAATATCTGATTTATTGCATGGAGGAAAAAAAGAGTTAGTCTGATTAGAATGCATAAAATCCATCACTAGATATAATCTCAGTGTCAGGAGTCAGCTCATAGTTCAGAATCACTGTCAAAAGCTCAGGCTGCATCCCTTAACCAGATGAATAAATTCTTCTAAATTTAGTTGTACAGAGTTAGGAATTGCAGGGATGGGAAACTTTTGGATGTCTGCAGACACATTTTTTTTTCTGCAGCCAAGGAAATGATGGTTGGGGAATGATGACATAATTAAAGAGGTTGTTTTTGATTTACATTTACATTTCCCCCCCTGATTTTAAAGTATTTTTCCCTTCTTATATTTATATCTATGTGAAGTCAAGGCTGAAAATTATAACTTTCTTTTATTCCATGCTTAAAATTAGTGGGAATCCGTATCAATATTCTTCAGTGGTTTCCTGCCAAATTTTAGTTAAAAGAAAAGTGGTATGCTCATATTTGCATTAAAACAGGTAAAAAATAAGTATTTATGGCAGAAGAATGCTTAGAGAACTTTTGAATGTGCCCTGCATGATTAACATTAGATATTTAACATAGGCACTTACCTATGTTTTCCACTTTATAATCCATCTTATTATTATTTTTCTTAGCAAGTTTGTCAGTTGGAGATTCAAGACTGTAATCTTGAGAGAAGTTAGGATGTTTACTTAGCAATTAGGCTATATAAAAAGTGGAGCTTATGATACGGAAAATATCTGTTGAAGGTTGAAAAATGGATGAAGTTCTAATCTACTTTTTTTAACGTCTCAGGATGCAATAATGTACTTGTTTACTTGATAATGAATATGACTGAAATTTATATTTCTGGCTTCGGAATAGATTTGAATTACTTGGCCTCCCTTTACATTTGCAAATCTAAGCAAGTAGCAAAAAGTGATGATTTCTTGAGCCTCTGATGGTTTTGCATTCCATACATGGTTAATGAATTATGTTCAGCTTGGTGGATCACAATTTGGTGCAAGTTCAAAACTGAGCATTCACGAAGGCTGGATTCCCAATGAGCCTAGTTTAGCAAAGAATGAAAAGGATATGAAGTACATAGGAAAATAAGGAATGGACATTTTTTTCAGGTAGCATATCATGCTCAAATGACTATAATAATCAAGGGATGCACATATTCTCCTTAAATGTGGAAAGAGATAGATTTCTAATGGAAACATTTAACATACCAGCATAAACTCGTCCTATTCATACTTTATGACAGAGGTGGATTCCTACCAGTTCACACCTATTCGGTAGAACCGGTTTGTCAAATCTACCGAACCGGTTAGAAGAGGTTCCACCAGTGGACCCGGAAAGCAGGCCACACCTACAGAAGAGGTTCCAAAAATTTCTGAAACCCACCACTGGTCCTTGGATATGATTATTCTACACTATCATGCTCATATTTATAAAACTCAGTGCCTCTGTGAAAGGTAAGGATGACTACTGCGTTTGTGGTGCAATCAGAACATTGGGTGTGTTGAAGTTGTTTTAACACAAACCAAAGATGCCTTTTAAAAAACAAGTTGACATCATATGCATGCCAGTGCTGTGTGGGAGGTAATTGAAGGTGGTTCTGACAAGTGTCGTCAGTATCTTCACATGGGCGGCAAGCCACTCCCATCCGGTCACATGGGAGGCAAGCCACTCCCACAAAGGAGGCCACACCCACAGAGTAGGTTCGAACAATTTTTGAAACCCACCACTTGGATATGTCTAAGAAGAGAAACTTTAACATTGAAGGATATTTTCAAATAAATGTATTTATTGTTCAAGATTTTCTGGGCCCAAAAGCAGAAGCAAATAGTGTTGTGAATTAGAAGAGATTTTAGCCCACCACTCAGTGTTGGAGCCACTAAACCAGGGGGTATCAAACTGGTGGCATGGATCACATGCAAGACTACACCACCCCAGCTCTGCAAATAGGAAAAACATCATGAAACGTCACGTGATGGCAACATGACACAGCAAATTAAACACTCCATGCACTAAACCATTCAAATCTCTTCTAGAAAGGAAAAGGCAAAAAGCATTCTAGGCAGATTATGCAATAATTTAACAGCAGCTTGTATCAGGAAATCACCTCAATATTAAATCTGGATATCTTTATTTTAATTTCAACTCAGAGCCAGCTCGCCGCACTTCTATCTTTGATATTTAATAAATATTGTTACAAGATATTTGTAGATTGATATTTCCCCTCATTCTACTATATGAATGTTGAATATTCAATAGCTCTATTGGTTCATTCAATACCACGAGGTATAATTTGTCTAAACCTGGAGACTTAAATGCAATAAAGGCAGCAAAATGAATTCTATGAAACCTTTTATCGTTTTTGGGATACATCATTCTCTCCCTCAACCAAGTTTTGTGTGAAAAAAATAAAACAGACTTAGCAGAAGTCCTGCCTTCGGTCCCTTCCTTATTATTATTTCTCTGTATTTCAGATTAGCACCCCCTTGATTCTTATTTTTCCTTGGGCCTATTCCCAAGCCTCCTTGTTATATTTTGCATTTCTTGCCAACCTCATCTGCTATGAGTGGTAGACTTCCTGACTCCACGCTTAGAGATTTGAACTATCAGTCTATATTCTTCCTTGTTATTAGTCCCACTATATTCTTCCTAGTTATTAGTCCCACATGCATTCCCCATACGTTAAAAAACAACTTCACAATTTGTCAGTGAAGACTAAGTATTCATCTGTACAGGCCTCTTAAAGCTTTTACTGTCTTTCCTTCTCAACAGAATTGGTTGAACCTATGATCCTGGTATCATATTTTTCAGGATCCTCATACTACTGTAGTACGGTATTTATTATTTAGGGTTTTCAGCCGTAGTTGGCTCCAAACCTTTCATCTGGATTCATTAAAATCTGCCTTTTTGAAATCCAACTTTTTCCACCCTAGTTATCTTGAGTTATACCATGACACCTTCGCTTTCCTTCCCTAAGGAGAAATGTTAGGTAGTGAGATGTTCTTTTCCCTTTCCAATTCTTTCCATCTCAAAAAGAATAAGTACAGTAGAAAGTGAAAATTAAAACAAACTGCTCTGATATAGTAAAGCAGAATGATTAAGAGTTTGGTTAAGTTAGAATTCTGATTCTTCCTTTCCCTGTATTTCTTTTGTTAATTTATTCATTTTGGCACAGTCCATAATTTTTCTTCATCTTCATTTGGGGTTAGTTTGTTTTTCCATTTCTGGGCAAAAGCGATCCTTGCTGCTGTAAGTATATGTAGAATTAAATATTGGATTTCTTTTTTGTATTTCATCGACATAATTCCTAATAGAAAAACTTCAGGTTTCCAATCTATTTTAACCCTTGTTTTTGCCGCCAGCCAATTTTTGATCCTTTCCCAGAATTTTTTTGCCTCTTCACAGGTCCACCATAAATGATAATATGTTCCAGGTACCGAATCACATTTCCAGCATTTTGGGGAGGTATTTGTTGAAATTATAGCCAATCTTGATGGTGCCGGATGCCATCTATAAAGCATTTTGTACTGGTTTTCCTTGTATGGAACTGATAGTGTCATTCTTAAATTTATTTCCCAATTTTTTTCCCATTTGTCTAGTTCAATGTTATAACCAAAGTTCTGCACCCATTTTATCATTTGTTCTTTCACAATTTCCTCTTCCATGTGATACTTCAGGAGGAATTTGTATATTTTCCCTATCATCTTTCTGTCCGGGCTTTGAATAATTTTATCCAATTAGTGTGGTTCTGTTTCAATGCCATATATTTTAGTATCTTTATTGTATTTAGTTTTAATTTGGAGGTAAGTTAGCCAATCAACTTTTTAAGTTAGAAATAACCTAAAGGGACATAGGTGTTAGTAGTTTATTCAAAAGGTTTTATAACGTTAAAAATAGTAAAATTAAGCATAAAACTTCCAAGACAACCTTTGAATATTATTATTGTAATAATAATTCAACATTCTAATAGTATTATTAGGAAACACATGTATACAGAATAAAGTAACAGATTTAAATATGAAGACATGCGCAAAAAATTATTCACTCTATTATTCGCTATAACTATTAAAATAATTTTAGATGGTTAAACCTTTGGCATGTCTTTTTTATATAGTTTTTACTTTAAAAAATTAACAAAATAAAAGTCATAAGAGGAAATAAAAATATTAAAAATAGTGAGTATTGAGAAAAAAAATAGAAAAAGAAATAAAAAGAGAAAGGGAAAGGGAAAAGAAAGAAAAGGAGAGAGATTATAAAGGCTTCCAATCTTCTTGAGTTATATCAGGGGGTGTCAAACTCAAAGCCTGAATCCGGCCCACAGGATGCTTAGATCTGGTCCACATATGCTGAAGACGGGCACCGGATAGGATACCAGCAGTGCGTGACCCGTCAAAACCGCGCTCGACTAAACCGCACCCGATTAAACCGCGTCGCTGACGTCATCAACAGGGAGACAACAGCCAGCGCGGAGAAAGAAGGGTGCTTTAAATAGCGCTTTGAAAGCAAGCCAATTCAACTTAAGGTAAGGGTTAGGGTTAGGGTTAGGTTTAGGGTTAGGTTAAGGGTTAGGATTGGGTTTAGGGTTAGGTTAAGGGTTAGGTTTAGGGTTAGGTTTAGGGTTGGGTTAAGGGTTAGGGTTAGGGTTAGGTTTAGGATTAGGATTAGGTTTAGGGGGGTTAGGTTTAGGGGTTAATTTTAGGTTTAGGGTTTACAGCGTGCTTCTGTCTCCGCGCTGTTGTCACCCTGCTGATGACGTCAGTGACGCGGTTTAGTTGGGCGCGGTTTAGTCGAGCGCGGTTTTGTGGTGGAACCCCAGCAGTGCTGGGAGCTGGGCTACGCACAGAGGAGCTGGCGGCCAGGGCACCTTGAAGCAGCACCAGCCAGCATGTCCTGCAAGAAGAGCCCCAAGGACAAGGGCGGCAGCATTGCACCATCCTCAACCCTGCCCACAACCCAGCAATGTGCCGCTGCCACTGCCTCCTCATTGGGTGGGCCGGGCAGGGGCATGGGCACAATCCAGGAGGGGGAGGCCGGTTCTCCCTCAGCAGCAGCGGCAAGTTCCATGATGTTGCTTTCAAGGTGAGCGGCAGGCAGGGGCACCACTTGGCCAGGGGCGCGGAGCAGGTGGGCGGACAGGTGGAGGGTTGCCCTGCCTGACCGGTGACTGACTGAGGCAGCACACATACAGTGCATGCATGCATCCTTATTTGAAGAGCTCAAATACAGGTAGGGAGCTTGGGTGGGCGGGTGACCACCAAGCCACTCCCACAAAACAGGCCACACCTACAGAATACGTTCTAAAAATTTTGAAACCCACCACTGGTCTATAAATATAAGGAACTCAACTGTGCAAGTCACAGTATTTCCTGTGACACCGTATGAAAGCAAAACCAAAAGTTGGATTTAAAGAAGCAGGATAGGAAGAATATGGAGGCTTTTGAACATTTGTGCTGGGGAAGACCCCAGACGATACTGTGGACAGTGAAGAGAACAAACCTATGGGTCATCCAATAGATCAATGAAGAGTTCCCACTTGAGGCACAAATGACCAGATTGAAATTATCCTACTCTGGACCAAAGGATCGATCCCTCTGGAGAAGATTCTAATGCAAATAGGAGGGGAGGAAAAAGAATAATAGTAGCAAGCAGAACAGTAGCATTGTGGATCGACTCAATTACAGAAACAACAGGTATGTCACTCTTCTGGCCTTCTAGAAAAGTCTCAAGACCTGGTTCTGCCATCTGATATGGTGTATTAAGAATTCAAAACCCAGTCAATGGTGGGTGGATTGACAGCATTCCCTCCAACAGAACTTTATCAAGTGTTCTTTTTAACTTTGTCTTAAGGGTAGCTTTTATATGATTTTATTTGTTACACTCCCAGAGTCACACCGGCAAGATGGGTGGTAGAGAAATTTGAAAGACTTAAAAACTCAGATTTTGGGGAAAAAATTGTCTATGTGGTTGCTATGAGTCAACTCTGACTTAATAACAAACAATCAATTAGTCTCTTGGAAATCTATTTTGAATTAAAACTTTTAAAACAACTTTAGAAATGTTTAAAATGAGCAAATAAAGTTCATACAAGGGATTGGAATCTTCCTAACTAGCCTTCACTAATAGGATAGAATAGCTTTGCAGCATGAATTTTTTTTTTGGTTCTGTTTTTATTCCTATATTTACAACCTCAGTATTTCTTTGAATTTGTCAACTTTTATGTAAACCAATATATAGTTTCTTTTCGCGATAGTGCATTATGAGCCCATTACATGTGTTTGCCGTTTTTCCTATGTCATTAAGATCTGTAGTCCTGTAAATGATTTATCTGAATGTATCAGAAACAACATTCTAATCAGAATGTAGCTGCAAATATTTCCTGTCGTATAAAATCGTTGTGATGTAAACTGCTGTAACATTTATTAAGAATTAGGAAAGCATCCTTCACCAGAGAGCTGGATTTTCATTAATGTCGGACTGACATTTCCAAAATTGATTTGTGTTGACATTTAGAGTACTTCTGTTGTAGTATGGGTCCATGTTTGACATTAAGCAGAGTAAATTACATTAGTTATGCTTAA
This sequence comes from Thamnophis sirtalis, assembly GCF_051295495.1. Taxonomy (NCBI): domain Eukaryota; kingdom Metazoa; phylum Chordata; class Lepidosauria; order Squamata; family Natricidae; genus Thamnophis; species Thamnophis sirtalis. The sequence continues at coordinate 82,690,863 of NW_028261388.1, forward strand.
CAGTCTTCTGAAAAACCACTATTATTTTAGAAATGAGAGGATATTTCTACTCTGAAAAAATACAAGTCTAAGCAGTTTCCTGCATATGTGGAGCAAATGGGACTAAGAAGTGCTGTGGTCTTGAAACATAACAGAAATCCATCGTAGAAAAGGATTATGTGTCTTTATGAGTTATACTGCCTTAGAAAGCAGCATCATAAGCATAAATTAATGTTGAAAAGTTTCAAAAGAAAGCAAAATTATTCTTCAAAACACCAGAAAACTAAATCTCACTGGGGTGATATGAACAAAGAAAGACAGAGGGCATCTGACTTTATACATCAAAGAATAGCAACGTTTTTCTCCTCTCGCTCCTGATAAAATTCTGGTCTGTTGTCAGTAATTAGGCAACAAAGGTAGTACGAAGATTGATTACCAACTGGGTACAAGTGTCTTTCTTATAGGTATTTACACTGAATATGTAACTGTAGAATTGTTATTGGTGCAACACTTGGGCCATGTTGGGGTTTACAAATTAGTTACTTCCTTAAAAAAGCAAACCTTTATCTGCATGACTTTGAATTCTGCCTATTTATCGTTAGGATAATTTCTGGTTAAGGGTCAATTTATCCTGATAGGATTTCTATTAAGGCAATAAAAATCCAAGAGCAGTGGTTTTTTCCCCCAGATGTTTCCAGAAATGTTCTCATATTCATATTAACATACTTAAATTTTTTCTTTTCGATCCCTGGCGATGCTGAATGACTGGGAAGATATAGTAAAAGAGATAGCAATAGCAATAGCAGTTAGACTTATATACCACTTCATAGGGCTTTCAGCCCTCTCTAAGCGGTTTACAGAGTCAGCATATTGCCCCCAACAACAATCCGGGTCCTCATTTTACCCACCTCGGAAGGATGGAAGGCTGAGTCAACCCTGAGCCGGTGAGATTTGAACAGCCGAACCGCAGAACTGCAGTCAGCTGAAGTAGCCTGCAGTGCTGCATTTAACCACTGCACCACCTCGGCTCTTAACCCATGTATTAGTTATGATTTGCTCCAACATAAGCATGTGCCCAGGTTGGAATGCTAAACATCTAGTAACTGTGCCGATGAAACCGATTTTATTCCTGGATGAGATTTCTAATGTGGCTATTCTGATATTTCTTCATCATCATCATCATCATCATCGTCATCATCATTTAAAACAATTAATAAAACTCTCATTTAAGCTATTTATAACTCCATCGTAATTTGAATTGCTGCATACATTTTCAAAGCCTCTCAAATAAGTTGGGGGAAAAATAATGTTGGCATTCTTTCAGTTCTTAGAATGAATGGTTTCCACATATATTTGCCTACCAAAATAGCAATAGCAATAGCAGTAGACTTATATAAAACGTCTGAATGTGTATTGCTATGGAAATAACTTTATCCAGGCTTTTCATTTTAAAATATATTTCTTTGCTATAGTTAGATGAACTGGCTGAGGTACATCATCTCAAACTTTCCTTGCTGATTAGTAATTGGAAAGATCCACAGGAAATAAAGCTATAGAAACATAACTGGGTTCCATGTTTGGAGCCGCAACAATAGGCTTTTCTCCTCTGTTTTCCAGAAGTCTTGATAGCTTTTGCTACTTTTGTTAGTAGCAGCTGTTGCTGGCTTGAATTATAAATCTTTAAGCAAAGACATAGAAGAAAGATAGATTGGTAATGAAATACAGTAAGAGAAAGAAATTAAAAGAAGGGGAAAGCTCTGGTCTCTGAACTGTAATAGAATATTCTGAAGGTCCTTCAATGTAGGGAGTTGATCTACTTTAGATGCCCCACTGATTGTTCCTCCATGTCTCAAGGAAGCAAACTGACTCATTGGGATCTCCTTAGCCAGGGCTAACAAACAGTAAATGGTAAATAATAATATCTGCTCAATAAATCCTCGAATTCCTGACTCTACTTAGGAAATTTATCCTTTTCATTTCCTGTTTAAATTTGAGAGAGTGGTGCTTCAGAGGATTGGCACTATTTCTCCATACACATTGGGTGGGTTAGCAATAGCAATAGCAGTTAGACTTATATACCGCTTCATAGGGCTTTCAGCCCTCTCTAAGCGGTTTACAGAGTCAGCATATCGCCCCCACAGTCTGGGTCCTCATTTCACCCACCTCGGAAGGATGGAAGGCTGAGTCAACCCTGAGCCGGTGAGATTTGAACCGCTGAACTGCAAATAGCAGTCAGCTGAAGTGGCCTGCAGTACTGCACTCTACCCACTGCGCCACCTCGGTTCTTTTTGGTTCCTGCCAGATCTATAGAAGAGGTTCCACAAATCTACCATGCCGTTTAGAACCAGTTCCAGCTCGCTCCCCCCACCCCTCCGCACATAATCAAGATGGAAAGCAAGAGGAGGAATTCTGGGAGTTGAAGTCCACAAGTCTTAAAGCTGTCAAGTTTGAACACCCCTGGGGATTTTTTCTGAAGGGTGCAATGGTCGTTTAACTTGGCAGTTTTAAGACTTGCGTGCTTCAAATGCCAGAGTTCCTGAGCCAACATTTTGGTTGCTAAGCAAGAGCGTTGTTAAGTGAGTTTCACCACATTTTACAAGTTGGCCACACCCACCCTGTTACATGGCTGGCAAGCCACTCCCACCCAGTCACATGACCAGCAAGCCACTCCCACCTGGTCACATGGCCGGCAAGCCACCCCCACAAAGCAGGCCACACCTACAGAAGAGGTTCTAAAAAAATTTGAAATCCACCACTGTACACATCCTACTATAAACTAAACTGCGGTCCTATGGCTTTTGTGTTTTTCTTTCAGACTCCTTGTAATTCTAGTTTTAGCACTCACAACCTCCGTGGACCCTCACACCACCAATGTGTCTTGCCATGTTGCAGAAGTAAGGATGTTTAAAAAGTAGAGAGAAAATCCCTCCAGCTTACAGCTATCTCTGAGTTTTGGTATCTGTGAGTTGGAAGAGCCAATCAATCAATCAATAATAAATAAATTGTAATAGGTTGTAATAAGTTGATTGATTGATTGAGCAGGAATAGTCTCAAAAAGTGAATATCTCTCTACTTGCAAAATTGTGCTTGTTGTCTTCCTTGTTACGCTGCTAGAGTAAATCTAGTGTAGACAAAAAAGGGACATATGCTTTTTAAACTTTTCTTTTGAAATTACAACTAGAATTCCATCTGTAAACTAATTTTGCTAAAGTTTCTCCTTCCTTCTTTATGAGAAGTTCAAGTGCAGTTTGCATTTCTCCAGGATTTTTAAATGTGACACAAACAACTTGTTTAATTCCCACTCTCTTAATTACATGAAGGATTGCATAAAGCATTGACTTATACCGTAAAGTTGGAATTCAACAAAAGAAATTTACACAATGTGGAAAGAGTAGACAATCATCCCTTTATATACACACTGTGGCCCTAAAATTGCTGTGCTTTTGATTTTCAAAAGGTGAATTTCCGAGCAACTGAAACAAGATTAGCATAGCAATGGCAAGCAGAACTACAACAATAATCTTCCTCCGTAGTAATCAATCATTTGGAATTCATATTGTTTGGCAACCTAGAAAGATACAGTTATTTTTCTACTTCCAGAAATAACAAAACAATGGTACTGTTATACGCTGAATAGCAACATAGAAATACAATATTTTAAGCAATAATTTCCAGCTCTAAATACCTCCCTGGAAGTGGAGATAGGTGATTATTGTGTGGTTTCCAATTTTTACAACTCTTTCACATCTCTCTACACAAAGTAGTACTGCAATGAAAATGTTGGAATAATGCTAGTTGGACTACTTATGTCTATTTAGAAAATCATATGCAAGCAAATGAAATATAGGAAGGAATAGGAATAGGCCTAAATTCCTAATAAAAGTTCAATAAAAGCTTTAGCTTTTAAGACAAAGCATAACACTTAGTTTGCAAAAATGTAAGTGAATTATGGAACAAGGAACAAGGCATCCATAGGAAAGATTTACAGGCGGTATTGCTAAATATGGATGGCTGGAATAAGTTTAGTGGAAGAGTTATGGAATATGTAAAACTTTGTGCTTAGCTTATTTAGAAATTAGAAATAGATTTGCTGAATATTGCATTATGCATAGCAATAGCAATAATTAGATTTATATACCGCTTCATAGGGCTTTCAGCCCTCTCTAAGCGGTTTACAGAGTCAGCATATTGCCCCCAACAACAATCCGGGTCCTCATTTTACCCACCTCGGAAGGATGGAAGGCTGAGTCAACCCTGAGCCTGGTGGGATTTGAACAGCCGAACTGCAGTCAGCTGAAGTAGCCTGCAGTGCTGCATTTAACCACTGTGCCACCTCAGCTCATAGATGGGAATGCGGAGATGTTGACAATAGGACAACAGGAAAAAGGTTTTCTGACCCTATGACATCAAACATGTATAACCTATGGTAAGGTAAAGATACCCCTGCACATGCGTGTTAGTCATTTCCATCTCTAGGAATGGTGCTCATCTGCATTTCTAAGCCAAAGAGCCAGCACTGTCCAAAGATGTCTCTGTGGTCATGTGGCCAACATGACTCAACGCCGAAGGCGTAGGGAGCACTGTTACCTTCCCACCAAAGTGGCAAGTTTTTCTACTTGCATTTTTTACGTGCTTTCGAACAGATAGTTTGGCAGAAACTGGGACAAGTTACAGGAGCTCACTCCATTATGTGGTGCTAGGGATTCAAACTGCTAAACTTGTTGTGATCAACAAGCTCAGCATCTTAGCCCCCGATCCACCGTTCCCCCCCCCCCCAAGTAAGCACTGCCGGGCTTCACAGGTTTTGATAAACACCTGTGTTCTTTTTTCTACAGAATAAACTTCATTTACAACCTTCATTTCAGTGGGTTCGATTCTGGGCAAGAGCGCACCAGGCAATGGATCCAGACTTGATTCGGGACAACAGAGTGAAGGAAGAAAGGAAAATCTTAGTTTGATACAGAAAAAAAAAAGGCTCTTCTTACTACAATATATACTTTTTTATCTGACAACTCATTAAGTTCCTTTCAGTCACTCAGAGATCATAAGAAGTTATTATAAAGGACTTGTAAAAGCTAAGAAAGAACCATCTCTGGAAGAGGACTGGAGGGAGATTAATATTCTAATTGCAACGGCTAAGATTAAGAACCCTGCTTGATTCTGGTGCCTATTAACTGCTCTCCTACGGATTGTTATTTACGTCTCATCTGCCAAATGCTTGCAGATATTTGGGGGAGTTACTTTCAGAACATTTTCAATCCAGTACTATTAAATAATCCAGGGGTGATTCTCCACCCAGAGGTGACTTCTCCCAAATGGCCATCTGTGCCTATCGCCAAAGCGAAGAATCTCATTTACAACTGAAATCCGGGAAAGCTTCTGGAGGTGATTCTATCCCTCCAGAGTTACTAAAAGAAAGTAAAGATTGATGAGACCCAATCATTCTACCCAATGCTGGCTGCTTTAAAAAAAAAAAACTCATATTAATAGAACAGTACATTTCCATCCTAAAGGAATGAGGCCAGAGGTTTATTTCTCTTTTTAAGTATATAAGAAATAGATTTAATCCTGGCACCTATATACCAATTAGCTTGCTTAATACAACATGCAAACTACCTGCAAAGAATCTTTATTTAAAACTGTTGGATTGAGTTCAAAGCAGTGGTGGGTTTCAAAAATTGTTGGAACCTACTCTGTGGGTGTGGCCTCCTTTGTGGGAGTGGCTTGCCACCCATGTGACCGGATGGGAGTGGCTTGCTGCCCATGTGACTGGATGGGAGTGGCTTGCCACCCATGTGACCGGATATGGTCGATCCCAGTAGCTATTCAGAAGTTAGTGGTTAGAAGCAATTGTAAAGCAAGATATGGAATTAAAACCAGAAATATTTTGTTGGCTATTTGAATGGGAGTATAATATATATTTAATTTTACACATGTTAGCAGCTGCTGGAATTGTGTTTGCACAACAGTGGAAAAACAGAGATATGTCAATGAATAAATATTACAATGTGCAGGAATAAATAAAGTGACAATTAAAATCAAGAAGGCTTTGAATACTTTTTCACGTGGGATTGGTTTTAGCAATTGCCAACTAACGGAAACAGAAATTAGAAATCCAAAAGTATGAAAGAAAACACCAATTATGTAAGGAAAGGTCCCTAAAATTTATAAGGAAATATTATTAGATCATTATTAATGCATAGATAACTGCGGGACATTACACACCCACCAGTGGTGAGTTTCAAAAAAATTTGGAACCTCTTCTGTAGGTGTGGCCTGCTTTCTGGGTCCACTGGTGGAATCTCTTCTAACTGGTTCAGTAGATTTGACGAACCGGTTCTACCGAATAGGTGCGAACTGGTAGGAACCCACCTCTGGTTCAAAGTGAAAACAATTGTTATTGAGGACAGCTGGGATTTAGAGGGGACTGTTTAACTTTAGACCACTGTCACAGTAGCACCATTTAGCTGAAGACTACATTTCATGAGCAAAGCTACCCTTTTTGTATCCTTTATGGATTTTAAATAAGTTTTTGATTTGATTCTAAAGGAAAGGCTATGGCTCAAACTTCAGGAAGCCTCAATGGGTAAAAGGTTGCTCCTTCTTATCCAGTCTTTATTCTACCAGCTCATTGAGAGTGAGTTGTTCCCATCAAGGGTAACTTTCTGTAGCCATTTACACCAAAAGAGGAGGAAGTCAAGGATATAGGCTATCTACCCCCTTACTTTTTAATTTGTACATCAATTCAATTCATGCTTTCTCTTGTTCTGATCCTCAGTCTTTAATATTGGCAAATTGTGTGATTCTAACCTTGCTATACGCAGACAATGTAGTAATTTTGTTATGTCCCCTAGAGGAGAATGAGAAGGACATTCCCTTACTTTTACCAAGCAGAACAACTTGTATTGAACTATCAAAAAAATACAGTGCTGAATGGCAAATTAATGAGGCCCTATAGCCATGATGGTGAACCCATTGCACACATGCCAGAAGTGGCATGCAGAGTTATCTGGGCATGCCATCTGTTGCCCGTTGCTCTTCCGGGTTCCAGCGTGCACATGTGTGCTGGCCAATTGGTCTTTGTGTGTGCAGGGGTGCCGGATACTGAAAGAGCATGCACGACGGGAAACTGTTCTTTTGATTTCCGGTTCTCCAACCCCCGTGTGCTCCCATTTTGGCACTCAGGGCCAACAGATTTTGCCAACAGTGTGCCCTATGGCGAAGGCATAAACATATAAACATCTTGGGGTGCATTTCCAAGCTCCTTATCTTTCAGAATACATTTCTTTTATCAGGCAAGAGATGTGGCCCAATGTGTCTCCACGGCTGTCTTAAGATTCTTCTGTTCAAAGATGGCACATTTTATTCCTGCAGCTTGCAAGGTTCTTCTTGTTAAGGTTCTCTGTGATGTCTCACCTTCTTTGTGGTGTTTCAATTTGCATTTTTATAAAGTTTAATATTCTTAAAGCTGTCCAATCCAGAATTATAAGATCAATACTTACAGTTCCAAGATGCATCAAGAATGCTGTTTTACATGCTGTTTTAAGGTTTCTTTGCCCAAAAAAATTGCCAACATTGTGCCCTATGGCGAAGGCATAAACATATAAACATCTTGGGGTGCATTTCCAAGCTCCTTATCTTTCAGCATACATTTCTTTTATCAGGCAAGAGAGGTGGGCCAATCTGTCTCCACGGCTGTCTTAAGATTCTTCTGTTCAAAGATGGCACATTTCATTCCTGCAGCTTGCAAGATTCTTCTCGTGGTGTCTCAGTTTCTTTGTGATGTTTCAATTTGCATTTTTATAAAGTTTAATATTCTTATGGCTGTCCAATCCAAAATTATAAGATCAATACTTACAGTTCCAAGATGCATCAAGAATGCTGTTTTACATGCTGTTTTAAGGCTTCTGTGAGGGTCCCTCTTCTTAATTTCAGGTTCCAATTGATTTTTTTCCTTTCCTGTGGATATGGCTTCACTAGTCAGAGACAATTTTAAATCAACTTGACTAACAAAAGCTAATAGCAAACTTCAGTCCTTAGGCTATTTCTTTTTGGGAAACTCTCTGTCCATTAGGGCTTGAAAATGCCAGTAGTCATCTTAAACAACATATCTGGGATATTGATTGTCAAACCAGTTTAAGGCTAGTATCCAACTCAACAGTTTATGGATTCTTCTAACATGGGCACCTGCTCTCAACTCTCTTCAGTTCTAATGGTGAAAGTTTGTCACCTCAGCTGTGTTGGATGCTCTATCCTCTGGAGTTCTGTGGAGACACTAGAAAACATCCCTTTCTTGAAGTGCTTATGTCCATGTGAAGATGGCTCTGTGGAATTCCTGCTTGATTTTGTACATCCTTCCCAGGGGTGGGTTTCAACCGGTTCGCGGCGGTCCCTGCGAACCGGTTGGTCGGTGAACCCGGAAGTAAGTAACTTCCGGGAACGGCGAAGGGCCCACGTGCCCGCCCGCGCTCCTTACCCGGTTTTGACGAGTTCTGCGCTTCCACGCATGCGCAGGATGCATACAGCGCCTGCGCGATCCTCCAGGAGCAGCTGGAGCATTGCACAGATGCTAGTACACATGCATGCACCGTGCGCATGCATGCGCGTGCTGCACGCGTGCACGAGGACGCTGCGGCCCCGTTCCAACCGAACCGGTTGGAATGGGGTGAGAAACCCACCCCTGATCCTTCCCATTATACACATTTAACAACAACAAAAAATACTACTGCAATTTGTGTCATAGTTTCTACAAGAGGGTGTTTTAGGTACACTTTTTTGCATTTTAAAAACACTTGATTATTAATTAAAATTATGTGTGTTTTATTGTTGTGCTTTCAGGCCTACAAGCCATAAAAAGGTTTTGATTTGATATGTAAATTTATGTATCACCTACATTGACTCCCCCCCCCCATGATCTCATATAGAAAAAGAATGCCTTAGAGATAATAATAATGAAAAGGAAAATATATCTAATATCCAAGGCTGTCCTGGAAAATCAGAACTCAGAAAGGAAATTGAATAAATCTTAAACCTAAAACCATAACTTTATGACCAAATAATTATTTTTTAATAATAATTTTACACCATGAAAATAATAACCGCAGCTCTCATTTCATACTTTATTGAATAATGTGGTGTTGTTTTTTTTCATGTGAGCAGTAAATGTTAAGAATTAAGCCTTTGGGTTTTGCAACTTTAATTTTGATACAGTACACCCCAATAACTTTGTTACAAGTTTGCATTTCTTTATTGCAGTGTTTCTCAACCTTAGCAACTTGAAAATGTCTGGACTTCAACTCCCAGAATGCCCCAGCCAGCATTCGCTGGCTGGGGAATTCTGGGAGTTGAAGTCCAGACATCTTCAAGTTGCCAAGGTTGAGAAACACTGTGCTAAAGTATATTTGTTTTCAGCAAGACTGAAAACATGAAAAAGCATTTTTTGATGAACAATTTTAAAATTGTAGAATTTACTACACTCAATCGTTTGTTTTTGCTTTGCTTTATTTTCACAATACAATTCAACATATCCTCCAGGATGTTAGTCTACTGCATGTACTATTTTAACTGGTAGGATATAGACAGCAGGTAGGACTGAGACAAGAGACTACAAAGAAAGTAATTGGTTGATTTAGGCATCCTAGAATGAAGGAGAATAGTAACTGTTTGGGGAATATAAAAAGTCTGTTTGTTGAAATACATAGCTTAAACTTACATTTATTCGTGTATTGAGTTTGAGAAAAGAAATGAACTGAAAATCATAACTGATTTGATTACGGGAGAATTGATGAGAGATACGAAGATAGTGAAAGGTTCTGAATGTAAGGCAGATCATGTTTTAGCAGTTTTCCAGTTTCAGTCTTTAAAATTACCTGATACAAAAGAGGGAAAGAAACAGAGATACCAGCAACTGTATCTGTTATCCGGAATCTGTTATCTGAGGACCCGGATTGTTGTTGGGGGCAATATGCTGACTCTGTAAACCGCTTAGAGAGAGCTGAAAGCCCTATGAAGCGGTATATAAGTCTAACTGCTATTGCTATTCCTATCTATTCTACGCAAAATATGCTTTACCCTGATGTAATTCCAAACCAGACAGGTTTTATTTTTCTTTTACTAGAAGTATATTCCTTCAAAATTAGAAGAAACTCATGGAGGTCCGAAGTAGAACCTTAACACATGAAAAAAAAATTCTCTCTCCCCAGCCCTCCTCCTCATCAACAATGCTTTCTTTTCTTGTCATTAAATTATTTTTATTCCACATTCAACTCTGAATATGAGAGATATGGTTCCTGATTAAACTTCACTTTTGCCATGAAATCAACTGATGGCCTTAGTCATAGCATTATTCTTAGTTTCCTCTGAAAGATAGAGGTGATAAAAATACAGGCATTTTACAGTGATTACTGATATTGTCAGTTTGTCATTGAGTATCATCAATCTACTCACCTGCCTGAATAAAATGAAATGTAGTGAATTGGGTTAAAATATGTGAATCACAGGACACCAGCAAATATAACTATAGTTTTGGTAATATTTGGTATTTTTATAATGCATTTTGTCTTTATGCTTCATTAGGCACTTCTTTTCATCTCTGACATTTCCTTCCTCCATTCCAATGACTGCTACTTAATCTGAATTGCTTCTTTAACTTGTAGATAATTTAAATAATGTCTTCTTTCTCTGTTTCTGTCTCTCTCAGTCTCCGTCTCTTGAATATTTAAAAATACCTCTAACAAGAATGTGAATTTTTATTAATTTTAAAAGCATTCTAGAATATGTCGAAGGTGCCATGAATTCTGTGGCATTGATTCCTATTTTCATCTTAGCTTCCTGACTTTGGTCTTTGAATTGTCTCTATTATCTTTAGGATATATTTGTTTCTTCGGCTGCCCCAGCTTCACAGCAGCCATAATGGCTGCCACTTCTCTTCGTTGTCAGCTGAGAGGGAATTAGCCCTGGATGAAGCAGGAGAGCCGCTTCTCTCCATGACCTGCAGGACACACTTCCACTCTTCTTCATACCTACAGCGTGACTTTAGCCCCTTATGGGTGCCTCCAATGAAGGGATTTGTGGCAAGTTCTTTTTGCGTCTGATAGCACTGTGATGTCAGCTGGAAGTTCCCAAATTGTTTCTATTATCATTGATACAATTTACACTAAAGCACTGTTGATTAAAAAACGTATATTGGCAAACAGGCAATATCTAAAGACTACTTTTCCACTTTAATCATATAAAAACAAAATAATGTAAGAAAAGCTATCCTCCCATCTCTCTTTGATTTCTGATGATAACTGACAGCATTATGTCGAAGCAGTGTGGAAATTTTATCCAAGGAAGTGATGTTATCTGTGAAGTTTCATTCAAACCAAACCAAACCAAACCGGACCGGACCGGACCGGACCAGACCAGACCAGACCAGACCAGACCAGACCAGACCAGACCAGACCAGACCAGACCAGACCAGATAGATAGATAGATAGATAGATAGATAGATAGATAGATAGATAGATTATAGATAGATGATAGATAGATAGATAGATATAGATTTAGATGATATAGATATAGATATATGTTCTGAACCCCCCCCCCCCTCTTCGCTCCTTCACAAACGGCAGTCAGACAGAACTTCAAAGGAAATATCTTTATCAATCCTGACTCAAGCTGGCTGCGAGCCCAAAAATAAACGTAGATAAAGTCTCTGGCAAAAAGGTACACAGCAAAAGCAAAAACAAAAAGCTCTTACAGCAAAAACAGGTTTACAGAAAGAAAGCAAATCACTTATCCAAGTGCCTCTCACAACAACAAACCATGACAGATGAACGACAAACCACGAACATTGACTTCTGCAACTAAGGCGTGGCACCCTCTGTCTTTTATCTGCAGAAGACGACCCTAACGAGCAACAGCTGCTCATTATTCCTGCATCCCGACGCAACTCACAGCAAACTGCTGCTGAGTCACAACAGATATAGATATCGATATTTATCCCTAATGGTTTCAAAAATAGACAGTGACTTCCACATGTAGTGGAAGTTTTTAAGTGTTCGAGAGTCCCTTTATACCTTGAATACATAACCCCTTACACCTCCAGTAATTGGGCTTCTTTCCCCATTTTCAAATCATGTAATGTGTTAGTTACATTGGTAGTATTGACTATGAAGGAATATATATTCTCATTACAGAGACAAAGCACTGTGCAATTATATAGAAAATTCGACTGAGCAGAATCTCTGTTAGTGATGCACCCTCACTAATACTGAATAACGTGCAATGTCTCAAAGTGATAAAGAATTGTTATTATAGAAAAATCCTGTGTTTGCCATGCTTTGTTCCCTGTATTAAAAAAAAAAAAGTAGTATAAGCGTGACAAAAAATAAAGATGACAGTAAAGAGGGGAACAGTTATTAACAAGAGCGAATTCCCATCACTGCATCTTTTAACAATTCTTCCATTGTTAAAAGCCCCAACTCCTTCTCCATAAATAATGGATGAGAATGACAGAAGCCAAAAGCTTTTCCAGCTTTTCTTCATTATGGCAGCTTACAAAAAAAATTCCTGAGTTCACCAACCTTTTATCCCTTCGATTTAAAAGTGTATTTTTTAATAAGGCTCACTCAGCTGAAACATGTTTTTCTAGCTGAAGTGCGGAGCTATTAAGAGTACTTTCTCAGTCAGGCATTAAGGACGGAACAATTCCCCAGAGCTTGGCTGGAAGAAGGTGAAAAGTCCTGGATGTAGAATATGTACACCTTGCATTTGTTTTTCATTACTAATTTCCTCCTTCCCTCCCTTCCTCCCTCTAATGGTACTAGCTCTACATTCTGCAGCATCTTCGCTTTGTTTTAAAATAGTTCTTCATTCTTTATTTGTTTGAGAACTAGAACTGAGCCAAGAATATAAATACATATTTTAAAAACATTGTTTTTCCCCGATACCGTCAGAAAAAAGAAGAGCATCTTACAGAAAAATATTTGTCTGTAGTTACTTATTTATAGCCTTTATATTATTTTCTGTTTGTTTGTTTTTTTAAATATATATTTTTTATTTTCAAAGCAAACATACAAATCCTCCTTTTTTACATACTGTAGAAAGTATATCAGTTGGTTACAAAAGGCTTTTGTGCTTCTCTTCCACGGTCATCAAATATAATTCATATTAATTCTAATATCTTAACTCAGATATTTATTATATTACCATCATCATACCTCCACTTTTATTTGACTATGATTATTTAAATGTCCTTCATCATAAAATATACCAAGATTTAATACATAAACACATGCTGGCATTTCATTTACTTATTTATAAAATCCTCCATTAACATTAAATCCTCATATCCTATTCTAGCTAAACATCCATAATATTTAATACCAAAATTTTCTAATCCTTTCCAAATCCTTGTTTACCATTTACATCCAATTCCCTTATATTATACTCATAACATGTATACAATTTATTATCATTACCCTTTCTTTATTTGACTATATCCTATATCATAACATTTTCCCCCTAATAGTTAAAACTTAGCTGCGTCTAATTTTCTTTTTTAAAATTGTTATTGTTATTAATAACCTTTATATATAGTCCAAAAGTATTTCTAACCTTCCCTTCACGAGTAATATTCAATATTCATATCCAATTATTACTTATCACAACACTAAACATTGTATACATTACTACCATTATCAATTTTTATTTAACTATACCTATTGTCACTAAATTTAACTAAGTTTAGCTAGTTTTCTGTTTGTTTTTGAATAGGCAGAAAGTGAGGGATTTCTCCAACTAATCTGTATTACCTTTTCATGGCAGCCAAAATTATTTTTCCACACATTTAGTCCCATCCTGAGCACTCAAGAGAATGCAAAAAGTGGTAAATATGCTTTTAATACTATTATTGCTGTTATCTGTAGAGGAAGAGTCCTTCTATGAAGTAATCTGGCAAATAAAAACAGGTAGTCCTCAACTTATGACCACCCTTGAACCCCGAATTGATGTTGCTGAGACATTTGTTAAGTGAGTTTTTTGCCCCATCTTACGACCTTTCTGGCCGCGTTTGTTAGATGAATCACTGCAGCTATTAAGGCAGTAACACGATTGTTAAGTGAATCTGGTTTCCCCATTGACTTTGCTTGTCAGAAGGTTATAGAAGATGATCCTATGACCCTGGAACACTGCAACCGTCATAAATATGAGTCAGTTGCTGGATTTTGATCACATGACCTCTGGGAATACTACAATGGACAAAGCAATCATAAATTACTTTTTTTCAATGCTGTTGTAACTTTGAACAGTCAGTAAATGAACTGTTGTAAATTGAGTACTACCTGAAGATGATAGATAGATAGATAGATAGATAGATAGATAGATAGATAGATAGATAGATAGATAGATAGATAGATAGATAGATAGATATGGATGGATGGATGGAGGATGGAGGATGGATGGATGGATGGATGGATGGATGGATGGATGGATGGATGGATGGATGGATAGACGGATAGACAGATAGACAGATAGACAGATAGACAGATAGACAGATAGACAGATAGACAGATAGACAGATAGACAGATAGATAGATAGATAGATAGATTGATAGATGATAGATGATAGATGATAGATAGATGATAGAGGATAGATGATAGATGATAGATGATAAGATGATAGATAGATAGATAGATAGATAGATAGATAGATAGATAGATAGATAGATAGATAGATAAATGATTGATAGATAGATAGATAGATAGATAGATAGATAGATAGATGATAGATAGATAGATAGACTGCTAGATGATAGATGATAGATAGATGATAGATGATAGATGATGGATGATAGATGATAGATGATAGATGATAGATGATAGATGATAGATGATAGATGATAGCTGATAGATGATAGATGATAGATGATAGATGATAGATGATAGATGATAGATGATAGATGATAGATGATAGATGATAGATGATAGATGATAGATGATAGATGATAGATGATAGATGATAGATAGATAGATGATAGATGATAGATGATAGATAGATAGATAGATAGATAGATAGATAGATAGATAGATAGATAGATAGATAGATACATACATACATAGATCTCTAGCAACTGTAGAGATAGACAAAGATAGAAAAAGAAACAACAACATCAGAGCTTAGAGGAAAGGAAGAAGCTTTAGCAAGAAATTATTGAAAAATGTTCTTGTAGAAATTCACTTAAATCATCTCATCAGATGATAGCAGAATGATCCTGAAGTTTCTCCTAATCTTGCATTACTTCAAATAGTTTTGTAAATCGCTATGTTATTCCCAGAGGATTGTGTCTTTAGGATATGTGGAGTCTAGGAAATTTCCTAAGTCTAGGAAATTTGACTTCCTCTTTTTTCCTTATGAGGGAACCTTCAAAATTGGCTCAAAATTTCATTTCTAAAAGAAAAAAAAATCTTTTCACAGCTTTAAATTATAAAGAATGTTTATCGGAAACGTGTCTTTGAAATTCACTGGAGGCTACTCTAAAGAAGAACTTTCATAAAAATATAAGTAGCCATGTAGGTAGCATTCTATACTTTTATTCAGATTTTGTACATCCAAAATTATCAGAAAGACAACACTTTTTTTTTAGAATGCCACAAATGTCACAGAATGACAACTTTTTCATGTTGCTTAGTTTTTTGGAAATCTGAGAAAACCTGGCATGATATCACAGCTAAAATAACTGCAGTTGTTATAGTCTTAAGGTGCTAGATGAGTTGAGCAAAATTAATTAAAATTGGAACTACTTCTGTTAGGTGCTAACAAATGCATCCACATATTTTGGGACACACAGTCCTGCTTAATACCCATTTTAATATATATATATATATATATATATATATATATATATGTGTGTGTGTGTGTGTGTGTGTGTGTGTGTGTGTGTGTGTGTGTGTGTGTGTGTGTGTCTGTGTGTGTGTGTGTGTGTGTGTCTGTGTGTGTGTGTCTGTGTGTGTGTGTGTGTGTCTGTGTGTGTGTTTTGCAATTGTGCTGATAAATAAATAAAGGGAGACTAGTATAGACCACAATAACAAAAAAGGGGGAATACTAGGAGGAACAATTAAAGATGATATTGGTGCTAAAACACAGAGAAAAGTTATACATCATGACCTTTAAGGAGCATGGTTTGGTGTATGATTGTGTATATGTATGTGTGTGCTTTTGTTCCAGTTCAGTTTGGGAGTGGGACAAAATTACATGTCTATAATCTTTGCTAGATGTCACAGTTCTCAAGTATATATTATGTCCAGTTAAGGTATGTGCAACAAGACTAGAATTATCATATTTGGGTTGCAAAAATCAAGATTATCATTAGCAGAAAACAATTATGATTTCTTGTATCTTTCTATTAAAGTTCAGTGATTAGCCATATTTGAATCCTCAAAAAAAATGAATATACATCCTGGGAATCAAAAGATTATGAAGTTTCAAGTTTCAAGTTTAATTTTATTTATAGGCCGCCCAATCCCGGAGGGCTTAATGACTATGTGACTTTAGCCTGTTCGGTTTATTTAAAAACTTTACTTAAACACAGTGTCTGTCTGGATGGTCTCTTGAGAAGAGCCGATAGACAGAGAAAGGAAGCAGTATGCTCCTTCCCATATTTGGGCATACCAGGGGTTGTGACACACACACACACACACACACACACACACACACACAGTAGTTACTCTAGTTTATCTCTAGAATTTTTCTTTGGGATTTTGACAGCAGGAACCTATATGTCAGAAAGAATGGTTAGAGTATAAAACAATAACATATTGTGATCTGCTTTTTAGGAAACTTGAATCAACCTATGTACTAGATGGGTGTGAATAGTTTCATTGCTTTTAAAAAGGAATGAAAAAAATTGCAGGAATAAAACAGGATATGAAAGAAGTTAGAAAGATTGAAAGGAGTGTAGAACAATTGTCTGGAGATGTAAAACAATATCAAATTGGAAAGTAAAACATTAGTTACAAATAAAGAGATGGAGAAAGATTTGGATAACTTGACATTATTGGAATTAAGGAAAAACAACTTTGTTTAAGATTTGGAGCAATTGCAAAAGACCATGGGGAAATATCTGAAATATTTGAAAAAGATTATGTCACTGTTTAGCATTTTGGATTGAAAAGAAGATGACATTGAGTTAGAGGTTGATATGTTTTATAGAATCGATGCATGATTTGCACATTTTTTTTAAAAAATCAAGTCATGTATGTCCTTGTACACTTTGTCAGAAAGAAGATTAGAGAGCAAGTCCTTTAGCAGAATTTTAATAATATATTGATAATAAGAAATGTAACTATACTTAATGAAATCCCAAGAAATTAGGAAAAGACGACTTGAAGGGTTTGACAGATACACTTAAACAGAAAGTCCCATATATATAGGATAAACTGGAAAGGGCGATAGTTATTTTCAAATAGTTGTGTTCAAAAAGCAAACAATTTGGGGAAATTTTAAAGAAGAATGGGAAGAAATGGAAGTGACAATGAAAGTGTGGCTAAACAAATGCCACAACCTGCACAACAAGACTTTATTTGTTATTATAATAAATTATAATAAAATAGTTAAAATACACACGTGTTTTTAATTATTATTTAGGGAGCTTGTTAATGTATAAAGATATACAATACTGGAAGAAGGAAGACTTGCCTACAACTCAAGAATGGACATTGAAAGTCACAAACCTAGCCGAGATGGCGAAAATATCGGCATATCTTAAAGAGCATTCAAATGAGAGATATAAACGAGACTGGAAAAAATGGATTGACTATATACAAAACAAATATGGGACTAAGAAATTACAGATAGCCTATGCTTAAGATTAGGAATAATCTAAACTGTTCATAGCTAGTGCAACAGGAAGAAGCTGAGTTCAATGCAGAGATGTTATTAACTTCTTCTTTTTTATTTCCTTTGTCTTAATATATTTTAGACTGTGTTTGTTAAAAATCTATACCGTTCACAGGCTCTGGGAAGTCGGGGGGGGGGGAAGGGAGGTGGGGTGTTAGGGGGGAGGGGGGATACATAGTATGTGTTAGATTTTAAGGTAACGTGACTGCACTTGTATACTGTTGCTCTTTAATTTCACTGTAAAAATAGGACAAGCTGAATATATTAATAGATAGTAGAAATACACTGAAGGGAGGAGTAGAGGGACAGAAGAAAGAGGGGTAGAGAGGGTGGGAGAGAGGACTGGAGGGAGGGGGAGAAGGAAGGGAGGGAGTGTATCGGGAGAGAGGAGTGGTAGAGGGGGAGGGGAAGTAGGGTAGAGGGGGATGATGGAGGGAAGAAGGGAAGTTGGAGGGGGGGTGAAAGAAAGGGTGTATGGAGGGTCGAAGAGGTACATTGGGTTTCTATTTTTGGGGGTATTGTTGACAAGAGGAATGGCTGTGTTTATTGTTTAATGTTATATGGCCCCAGTTATGCACAGTATATATGTGACTGTACGAAAATGAAAATGGAAAATAAAAACACATTTACATAATGTATAAAGATATAAAAATGGTGACTCAAAAGGATAGACATTTTTCTGAAAGATAGATATATTTTTTTCTGAAAGGCATAGGTCTTCTTCAAGAATAGCTATGATTTGGATTTCTAATACTTTGGCTATTCATGTTCATAAACTGAAGATACTACCACAGACATTTTTAAACAATAATCCAGCGACTTTCCCTTTTAAATAGAAAAATAGTTGTTTTAGGTGGAGATTGAATTAACTCTGGTTGCAAAAGAAAATGTAGTGGAGGATTATAAATAAAATAAGATTAAAATGTTTTTTTGAGAATATTTTTTAATAAGTAAGAATAGTTTGTATAAGCAATAGCACTTAGACTTATACACCACTCCATAGTGTTTCAGAGCTATGAATGCTTTACAATATCAGCAAAT
Organism: Thamnophis sirtalis; assembly: GCF_051295495.1. NCBI lineage: Eukaryota > Metazoa > Chordata > Lepidosauria > Squamata > Natricidae > Thamnophis > Thamnophis sirtalis. The sequence goes on from NW_028261388.1 coordinate 82,709,764, forward strand.
TGCACGCAAAAATTTGGCTCCTCATTTTACGGACCTCTGAAGGATGGAAGACTGACTCAACCTTGAATCATGTCGAGATCAAACTCCAGGTTGTGGGTGGAGTTTGCCTGCAATACTGCAATCTAATCACTGAGACCCAGGGCTTTTTGCAAGTAAAGTTTTGGGGGAAAAAAGATATTTTTACACTGCATAAAATTAAATTTAAAAAGAAAATACAGAAGAAAATACAAATAATTTTGGATGAAATTTTAAAAAAGGAAGAATAAAAAAAATCCCCAGACAGGACAACTATTATCCACCAAATTAGGCTTCTATAGAGATAATTACTATTGTTTATAGTAGATGAAAATAAAAAATGAATTACAGGTATGCAAAACAAAGAAATGAAGGAAAGGAAAGGAAATCTTTCTTCTTTCAACTGCAAACCAGGAAAAAAAAACTTTGTCTCCTTACATAACAAAGAAATTTAAAAAAAACACACACACAATTTGATGCCACTGTTATTCTCCTCAACAAGCACTTATTTAAGATGCCACAGCTTAATTAAGGGAGAGGAACTGTTTTCCTATGAAGTATTAAGTATTCTGCCTTGTTATACACAATCCCATTTTTTTTAAAAAAAAAATTACAGTCCATTTTAAAACACAGAAGATGGTTTAAAAGAAATACTAAGCATTTCCTATATTTTGATCCTAAAGTTATTGGAATTGTGTCGTTTCAGAGCCTCTGGTTACCTGGAGCCTATATCCCAATCATCCCTGACAATACTTACTGCTGAACCTTTAAAAATGAGAGATATAAATGAGACTGGAAAAAATGGATTGACTATATACAAAATAAATATGGGACTAAGAAATTCCAGTTAGCCTATGCTTAAGATCAGAAATGATTTAAATTGTTTAAAGTTAGTTCAGTAAGAAGAAGCTAAGGTCAATGTAGAATGTCATTAATTTCTTTATTTCTTTTTTCTCAATAGATTTTAGACTGTGTTAGTTAAAAATCCATACCGTGTACGGGTTCTGGGAAGTCAGGGGGGGGAGGAGGAGGGGGGTAGGGGGGTGGAGGGAGGGAGGGGCATACAAAAAAATTGTACTTTGATGTTTTAATGATTGAGGAATGATGAAATATTTGTGTGTTTTAAAAGAAATAAAACCTTTGAAACGAAAAAAAAATTACAACAGCAAAAATGGATTCATAAATTTGCTTGATGCAGAAGTGAGCCCGTTTTTTTTCAGGGTGGGATAAACTAATCCTGCTTTAATCTTAACAGAGTATGAGGCATTGCCCATTTGGGAACTCTTTGTAATGAAATAACACAATTAAGTGACAGGCCATTAAACTATTCAGCACAGACAGGAAAGAAGACCCTTTTCTGCCCACGCAGGACATATTTTCTGTTTATCTTATTAAATGTCCCTGTGGGTTATGTTGTAAAAAAAAATGTTTAAACTCTCAAAAACAAAGCCAGCAAAATAAAACAAAAGCAGAGTGTAAATCAAATACATTAGCACTTGGCATTTATACTACACCAATCATCTCAGAAGTTGCAAGTGCTTTACTAAGATTAATTACTTATATCCCTTTGAGCTGGGGCTTATTTCCATGGCTTTCCTGTTGAGATCCACAACGTTCGAGGTCAAACAAGAGAGCTGGAAATAAAAGTGAAAAGCCATTTTATGCAATACAACATAAGGGAATTCTGAGTACAAAATATGCAAGTATTAAGGCAATGAAGGAAGCATAGGAGCCGAGGTGGCGCAGTGGTTAGGGGGCAGTACTGCAGGCCACTTCAGCTGACTGCTATCTGCAGTTCAGCGGTTCTAATCTCACCTTTGACTCAGCCTTCCATCCTTCCGAGGTGGGTGAAATGAGGACCCAGACTGTGGGGGCGATATGCTGACTCTGTAAACCACTTAGAGAGGGCTGAAAGCCCTATGAAGCGGTATATAAGTCTAATAAATAAATAAATAAACCTTGGTAGCAAATGAATGATGGATTTAGCTGCATGTTTATTGCGCAGAAATGAAAGGCTGTAAAGCAGTGGTACTCAACCTGGTCCCTACCGCCTACTAGTGGGCGTTCCAGCTTTCATGGTGGGCGGTAGGGGTTTTGTCCTTCAATAACGGATAAGAGCCTGTGGCCTAATGGCTAAGAAGTCTGCCTAGTATGTAATACAGCCCAGGTTCGAATCCCAGTAAGGGTATAGCTAGCTGATGAGAGCTAAATAGCTTGAAATATCATATATATATATATATATATATATATATATATATATATATATATATATATATATATATATATATATATATATATATATATATATATATATATATATATATATATATATATATATATATATATATATATATATATATATATATATATATATATATATATATATATATATATATATATATATATATATATGTGTGTGTTTTTATTTGTGCTGATAAATAAATAAAGGACATATATATATGTTGTATTAGTGCTGATAAATAAATAAAGGGAGACTAGTATAGATCTATTTCAAGCTATTTAGCTCTCATCAGCTAGCCATACCCTTACTGGGATTCGAACCTGGGCTGTATTACATATTAGGCAGATGTGTTAACCACTAAACCACAAGGCTCTCCTCCTTTATCATATATACACAATGTTGATCAATTGTACGTTTTGAAGCTCATATATATTTAATGTATGCATTATAGAAGGAAGCAGTGAAAGTGTATAGGAAGTAATATTCGGTCAAATGTATCCTAGCATGAAAAATTATTCTTGACAAAAACTGGCAGGAACAGGAACAACAAGAATCTCAGAATAAGAATGCAAAAATACACATTAGCATTATTCTATACTCACCCTAGAAAGAGTTGCATTTGCTAAATTTCTGCTTCTCATGAATCATTAAAACCAAAAAACCCACAATTTTTTTCAACTTAGATGTGAAAGAGTTTATAGAATAGCTGAACAGAGAAACAATTTTTTTTTAGGAAACTCCATACTCTGCTCTGGTTAGAATCAATTTAAAGGCTGGAATAATGTTTATGGTCTTCCCACCCACCCAGCAACCATTATGCTATTTTTCTAGACTTTGATTGATATCTGCAAGTGGGAAGGTACAATTACAATAGTACCTGGGAATGATGGAAGGAACACCAAGTCTTACTTTGGAACCCTGAAGAATGACAGGGCTAAAGTAGCAAAAGAGGCAATTGGAAATTGCTAAAATCTTCTGAAGGGTGCAGTAATATTTTACCATCAACTACCCCCATTCCACCACACTAAGTTATTATGCTTTAAGCCTCTCATTTTCAGCTTGATAAGTATTAAAGCCTGGCATATTTATAGCATTAGTGAGTGAAATGGAATCTGGAGCCAGAGCTTCATTAAGATAAGAGATAATTTTAAATGTTTGGAAATTAGGATTTCAATCATCCTTTGATAGCAAAGTATCACTAAATCATGCAACTGGAATCCATGAGTGCAAGCTATATTAAAGACCCATATCAGTTTCCAGTAGCAAAAATGGGGTAACAAATGGTGGCACTTGTACAGCACAATATATGAACATGAATCTTTGCAGCAGCCCATTAAAATTGCAAATTGGATTGCCTTTGTAGGATCTGCATGGCTTCTGCAGCTGCTTCCCAAGTGATGTCAGCCTTTATCTGCAGCGGTAGAAAATTTAAATTCAGCAAAATAATATGTGGCTGCAGCCATTTTCTGACTCTAATGGAAAGCTGACTACAATAAACCAGGATCAAAACAAGAACATGTCATACAAACCGCAGAGATAAGACTTAGAGCACAAACTGCTATTATTATGCCAGAGTTTCTCATCATCAGCATCCTACTATTACTATTATTATGCACTATCCAAAATTGGAGCATATAACTACTGGCACAAAGTCAATGAAATGGAGACTAATAGACTCCCAAAGTTATGTCTATTAGAGCAAATAAAATCACAATCACAAATCTCCTGGATCACCAAGCTAACAAATCTGCAGGCAGGCAGGCAGGCCCTTTCAAAGTTATGTAGCCAAGACTGTGGATTTGTCGTCCTCAACTTTTCTCATTTGCGTTGTTGATTGATGGATCTTTCTAAACTAGAGTCGGACACAGTGCAATCTCATCCGCATAAGATTAAGTTGTTAAAGCAATAAGCATATGTGTTGCGGCCCGGCAGGAGCCGTTGGAGCTGCCTCCAGACTCCGACAGCGAGGGGTCTTATGAGTCGGCCCTGGAGGAGGTGGAGGACCCTGGACAGGGTTCCGACTCCGAGAAGGGGCGAGGAGAGACTGGTTGGCCACCAGGTGGCATCTGAGCCTTGGATCAGTGGGGAGGAGACAAGAGTGAGTGATCCAGAAAACACCTGTGAGTTGTTCCGGGATGCACGCCGTTGAAGGGCTACTCGGCGTCAAGAACAACTGCGTAATCACCTCCGGTGATTACGCTCAGCTGATGCTCATTAAGATCCTCTCCCGATTATAAAAGAGACTGCTTGTGCCACGTCCTTCTTGCAGAAGTCAACGTTAAGGACTAACAAGAAACAAACTTGGCAGGCTGGATTGCTGCCAGAGTTTGTTTGCATTGCTGCCAAGTTTTGTAGGACTTGCTGCCAGAGTGCTTATCTCTTTGTTTATGTGGCTTGCAGCCAACGAGAGTCTGGACTGATTAAAAGAAACCTTCTCATTTACGTTGGTTTCAGCTTTCATTCCTGGACGGAGGAGGGGGGGGGTCAGAACACATATGTAATTTTTTTTTTGGTGACTAACTGGTTCTTGTTTGGGAACTATTTCTTGACCAACAGAAGGAATATGGAAAGCATTTTTTTTTTCAGATCCATTCACCTTTTCCATTCCAAGAAAACCAGGGCTTCAAAAAGTCAAAGGGGACACAACATACACAGCTAAAAAGCACCAGCAAGCAGTAACATTCGATTTTTCTTGGTTTCCAGCTGCTGGGAGATTATTTTATACTGATCTTCAAGGACCTGAATTGTGTATATAATCAGTGCTGCAAAGGAAAGATAATTCTATTGTCTTTTTTCTCTTCAGTCCAACAAATGTTTTTTTTTAATTCTTCATTGCCGTGTGAAACAATGCCTTTGCAAAAACTGCTCTCATTCAGCGCTTGTGTTTATGTATGTGTGTAAATGAATCAGGGGTGGGTTTCAACCGGTTCGCGGTGGTCCCTGCGAACCGGTTGGTCGGCGAACCCAGAAGTAAGTAACTTCCGGGAACGGCGAAGGGCCCACCCACCCGCCCGCGCTCCTTACCCGGTTTTGATGAGTTCTGCGCTTCCACGCATGCGCAGGACGCATACAGTGCCTGCGCGATCCTCCAGGAGCAGCTGGAGCATCGCACAGACGCTAGTACGCATGCGTGCACCGCGCCCGTGCACGAGGACGCCGCCGGCCCCGTTCCAACCGAACCGGTTGGAACGGGGCGAGAAACCCACCCCTGAAATGAATGCTACATATTTTAAATTGCCCTGCTTCTTTGCTACAGAAAGAAGTCTGAGCTATTCTTGCTTGCTTGCTATGTTGTGGTTACAGACTATTTTTCTCTTATCCTATTTATAGATGAACAATATGTGTTACTTTATAACGCCCCTTTTTCCTGGCAGTGTTTGAACTCCTTCATCTTTCTCTCACTGAAATTCAATGCACTCAATTCCCCCATCAATGACTAATTGCTTCTTCTTTGATTTCAGTCCATGTCATTAGCCTCAATTTTTCTTTGTGCTAGATTGTATTGATGGATTATTAATTATACTTTCATATATGATCTTATAGGAGACCAAGTCTATAATTATAGTTTCTTTATAAATCAAGGAAGAATACAGCTATGAAGATTATTTTGTCTCTAGTTATCAGTTGTTTTTATTCTAGGGCTGTACAATTTGGGATCAGCCAAACCATTTACAATATCTGCTAGCTGTTCAAAGTAAATTAGTAAATTTCCTGTACTCCTAGGCTACCATGTTCATTTATTTATCATGCTCCACTTGATTCTTTGAAATAAAAATGAGAAACTAAAATACTGTAAAGAACAAAACTAATCTCAAGAATAAAGAGGACATATTCTAGAAGCATTCTGTAATAATAATAATAATAATAATAATAATAATAATAATAGTAATTAATAATTAAATAATTATAAAGAGTGCTGAAAAAAATTGAGAGCAATGAAAGACCTGTTATTTATTGATAAATTAGTTTTAAAGATCTTTTTTTAAAAAGATAAATTTGTTTATGGCTTGGATAGAAAATAGAAAGGTATCAGATTCTGGTTCAAATAGCTGAATTGAAAAAAAAAAGTCTCAAAATTGTAGCAGTGGGGAGGAGCCAAGGGACTTGTTCCTGGATGCCCAGCAGATTGACATAGAGAGCAGCTACACAGTTACCAAAGATAATTGGACCCAGGTGATTGTAATTAGGCTCCTCTCAAGATACTATTTAAAGAGAGACTGGGAGGAGCCTGGTTTTGCAGGATTCAATGTTATTCCTAATGCTGGAGAAGCTGTTATCTGTCGAAGTCTGAGTTGCTGCCAAGGTTCTTATCTGTTTGTTATGCTTGGCTTTCAGCCACCGAGGTTTTGGTTTCTTGCTAATAAAGTGCTGTGAAATTCCAGTTAAGCTTATCTTGGCATTCGTTACTGGACAGAGGAGGGGGTCAGAACAGGTAGCAATGTTCTCCATTTCCATGAGACACCCCTGATTTGAAAAGGAGATTCCTGCACTAGATTGTTATATCAAAATACTGAACTAAGTGAAGTTATTCACTATCTTCAGTGGTATTTAATCTTATCAAGGGTAAATGTGATGAGGATGAGCATTATGTGACATCTCGGAGTTTTGTCACCTTCACTGTAGCCCTCTGGTTACTGGTGCCACTTGTCATATAGTGACATTGCAATTCACATTTTGATTACCTGATAATATGTGAAAAAAGAGGAAAATATGGATGAATATTCATATCCTCCTGAAATCTGCTATTAGCCCAAAATGAAAATGCTTGCAAATTTAGGTTTGTATATTGAAGTTTGTTGGTAGCAATCAACACTGTAGAATTAAATTTTAAGCAATATGCAATGGTAAATGAAATACATATATACATAATTCTAAACTTCATCATCCTGCATTAGCACTTAAATAAAAGGATGTAAATCAAATAAATATATAAATAGGTTTTCATTCTTTCTCACATTTAGAATATATGGGATAATGTTGCAACAATTAAACATAAATAGTTTTCAGCAAGTTTCGGTCCTTTCTGTAATATGATAAAATGTTATATTATATTATGATCTCCATGTTTGGTCTGTTCAAAATGCTCCAAAGTGGATATTCTTTGCAATCCCTTCCCAATTCGTTCAAGAAGCATTTTTCATTTACATGGTAAGACACTAATTAGGTAATTTAATTAATAATGAACTAGGTACTTAGATGCTTTAAATTCTTCAGTACAGCCATGTTTACTGAAATTCTCTCCTCTGTCACTGACAATTGAAAACCATAACACTGTGAAGTGAGTGTCAAATGTGACTTATTATACGATGCTCCTTGTGAAAACAATTTCAAACATCTGAATCAGTTCTGAGATCCCTTGAACTGTGTGGCATATATTGTGTGTTTGTGTGTGTGTGTGTGTGTGTGTATCAACAAACATATTTAAGGTTTTGCCCCTTACCAGTACCTCTCAAGGACAAACTAGCAATTATTGACTCTAAAACCTGCAGAACCATTTACTACCCTGGAGGAATTATATACTGCACCCTTTAATGGCATATGAAACAGAGTTATATGAGGCCTCATGTTAAAATGCTATTTAATATATTCTGGTGTAAGTTCTAGCTTAATGCAAACTCGGTCTGTAGATACATAAGTTCTTCAGAATCTGACTGTTGGTCTTTGACTGTCTTTCAACATGCCTGCAAGGAAGAGAAGTAAAGCTATCTTCAGCATGCATATGGCAAGAAAGACAGAGAATTTAAAGTGTTCATTAAAGGTCACACACCAGAAGTCTGTGATGGAGTGACTCTTTTAATTATCAAAGTTGGTTCTTTAATTACATTCTTAACTAACTTTTTTTCCTCACCTTTATACATCAAATGTTGGCCTCTAGTAATCCCTCTTCTCCTTGTCAGAAAGGAGGTAAAAGGTCTTATAAATGAGAGGGCCATAGTAGGAGGCTATGCTGCTCTCTTACTAAAAAAATCAGTTATCATTGTAAGCAACTGAATACATATCTTAAAGCCATTAAAATGTTGGAGAATAGTTCTGGATTGTCAGTCCCCAGAACTTATGGTATCTCTCGTGGCACGACAAAACCGCGCTCGACTAAAGCGCGCCCGATTAAACCGCGTCGCTGACGTCATCAACAGGGCGACAACAGCGAGCGTGGAGAAAGAAGGGCGCTTTAAATAGCGCTTTGAAAGCAAGCCGATTCAACTTAAGGTAAGGGTTAGGTTTAGGGTTAGGTTTAGGGTTAGGGTTAGGGTTAGGGTTAGGTTAAGGGTTAGGGTTAGGTTAAGGGTTAGGTTAAGGGTTAGGATTAGGTTTAGGTTTAGGGTTAGGTTAAGGGTTAGGTTTAGGGTTAGGGTTAGGGTTAGGTTAAAGGTTAGGTTTAGGGTTAGGTTTAGGATTAGGTTTAGGGGGGTTAGGTTTAGGGGGGTTAGGTTTAGGGGTTAATTTTAGGTTTAGCGTTTACAGCGTGCTTCTGTCTCCGCCCTGTTGTCGCCCTGTGATGACGTCAGCTATGCGGTTTCGTCGAGCGCGCTTTAGTCGAACGCGGTTTTGTGGTGGAACCGGTATCTCTTATGTTACTTATATAAACCAGTAGCATAGTCCCTGTTGTGTTTGGCCCGGCTGAATTAAGTGATGCTGTTGTCATCATGTCCCAATGTCTGGACTCTGGAGGTTATACGAATTTGGTTGAAAATAACAGGATACAGCTGAATCATGACAAGCCTAAGTGGCTCTGGGGCTTTCTGAATCTGGAATTTTTTACCATTGTTGGTAATGGATAGGATGACACTGCTCCAGCCATACCCAGAATGCAATCTCATAGTCTTTCTAGATGTGGATTCTTGCTGAAGGAACAGGTGTCAGTTGTGATTCGGAGAGCTTTTGCACAACTTTGTCTTATGTCACATTTGAGACATTTTCTGAACAATGTTCTACATGGCCTGGTCACCTCTAAAATGCTTAGCTTCTGCAGAATGCAGCTGGATGGACAGTTATGTCTTGTGGCCTGGCAGGAGCTGTTGGAGCTCCCACCAGACTCCGACAGTGAGGGGTCTTATGAGTCGGCCCTGGAGGAGGTGGAGGACCCTGGACAGGGTGCCGACTCCGAGCAGGGCGAGGAGAGACTGGTTGGTCACCAGGTGGCGACGGAGCCTTGGATCAGAGGGAGTGTTCTGGAAAAAACACTTGTGAGTTGTTTCGGGATGCACGCCGTCGAAAGGCTACTCGGCGGCAAGAACAACTGTGTAATTGTAGGAGATGATTGCGCTTAGCTGATGCTTATTAAGATCCTCTCCTGATTGTAAAAGAGACTGCTTGTGCCGCGCCCTTTTGCAGAAGTCAATGTTCACGAGTCAGAGAAACCAACTTGGAGAAGTGGTTTGGATTTTGGATTTTTTGGATTTTATTGAGGATTTATATGCCGCCCTTTTCCCTGAGGGGACTCAGGGCGGCTTACAACAATGAGGGGAAGGGAGTGCAAGACAAGACTTAAAAAGAAAAAAAGAATCGTGAATAAAAGAAAATTATCCATAAAAACACAACATTCACTCAACATTCGGGCGGGGTGAGAGTAATCCTATCCCCAGGCCTGACGGGATAGCCAGATCTTGAGGGCTGTGCAGAAGGCCTGGACTGTGGTGAGGGTACGGATCTCCACGGGGAGGTTGTTCCATAGTGTCGGAGCTGCAACTGAGAAGGCTCTCCTCCGCGTAGTCGCCAGTCGGCACTGACTGGCGGATGGAATTCGGAGGAGGCCTACTCTATGCGATCTGATGGGACGCAGGGAGGTAATTGGCAGGAGGCGGTCTCTCAAATAGTCAGATCCACTACCATGGAGCGCTTTATAGGTGGTAAGTAAGACCTTGAAGTGCACCCGACGATCAACAGGTAGCCAGCGCAGCTCCCCGAGGATTGGTGTTATATGGGTGAACCGTGGTGCGCCCATGATCACTCGCGCGGCCGCGTTCTGAACTAGCTGAAGTCGCCGGATGCTCTTCAAGGGCAGCCCCATGTAGAGCACATTGCAGTATTCCAGCCTAGTTTGATGTGAGAGCTTGCCTAGGTTTGTAGGACTTGCTGCCAGAGAGCTTATCTCTTTGTTTATTTTGGGCTTGCAGCCAACGAGAGTCTGGACTGATTAAAAGTATTCTTATTTGTTTTTGGCTTTCGCTCCTGGATGGAGGAGTGGGATCAGAACAGTTATGTATGTTCCTAGGATGGTGTATCTGTGCAATACATAAAAGCAACAAACTCTAAGTAGAAAATAGAAGAAAAAATACTCAAGATAGTGGGAGAGATAACTATCATTTAACATCCACAATATAATATTGCCAGCTCACCACACTGTCCCAAAATGTTGTTGGAAACCAAGTATTGAATGTTCTCTGAAAGACAGAGGAGGGAAATAGGGTGGTGGCCACCCCAGGAAAATCACCCTCCTTGGATCCCACCAGATGTAGTTCCTTAACAGACATTGTACATCTCCCATTAGACCTAAATATTTTTGAATATATCAAAATAAGTATCTTTACTCAATTTCTGAAGACAAGAAATATATTCCAACATCTAGAAAACCATGAAATCAGGTGGGTTGCTACCATGTAATATCTGTTCAGCTATCTCCATATTTTAAAGGGGCAAATAGATCAATCATCAACAAACTGGATGTCCTCATGTGCATAGACCAGTGGTTCCCAATGTTTTTTTTGGCCACGCCCCACCTAAGCATCTTTAAAATCATGAGCCAGGGTGGTGCAGTGGTTAGAGTGCAGTACTGCAGGCCACTTCAGCTGACTGTTATCTGCAGCTCACCGGCTCAAGGTTGACTCAGCCTTCCATCCTTCCGAGGTGGGTGAAATGAGGACCCAGACTGTGGGGGCGTTATGCTGACTGTAAACCGCTTAGAGAGGGCTGAAAGCCCTATGAAGCGGTATATAAGTCTAACTGCTATTGTTATTGCTATGTTCTGCCCCCCTCCGCCCATGACATATACTGTAATTCTTACTTTACTCAAAAGGTGAACTCTACTAACACGGAGGAAGCCTAAAAGGCCATCAACTTGGTTTAAGCAAGGTTCAAATTGCCCCCATTAAAAATCAACAACCCCCCTCATGGGGCATGAGCCTCATGTTGGGAACCACTGGTATAGACACGTCCTAGGATTCCCTAGCCAGTGTAACATTTTTAAGGTGATGAAGTGTCCAGATTAGTAAAATTGCTCTAGTAAATTGCAACTGTTCTAAATTAAACAATTGTTTCTAATGGTGCAGAGTTACATATTGTTTAGTTCTGATTAATAGCAAAAGAGTCTCTCTCTTTCCCTCTCCCTCTCCATCTCTCCTCCCTCCCTCTCTCTCTCTCCCTCTCCCCTTTCTCCCTCTCCCCCCCCACCCAGTTTCTTCTAAATGGAGATTGTTCAAAGCAGACTAGAATCAGACTGAACCGATTATGGAATAGCATAAAAAGCCTTGCTAACTGCTGACAGCCAATTATATTTTGCAGTATTTTCAAACAAACAAATAGACTAAGGTTTTTGGAACAATGTGTCTTCCTGATGATTGATGGTATATAAAGATAGTAATAACCATTGACAGTAATAATCCCTCACTTGGTTCAAAAGCATATTCTTCCCTTAAAATTGCAATCAAGTGTAACCAAATGTTGTTTTTTTTCATATCCTCCCCTGAAATCCTGTTTTAGATTCATAATAATTTGCAAGATGCAGGTTTCAAATAAATAAGTCTATATGCAATAAAGAAACCAATTGTGATGAGCAAGTTCACTGTTCAAATAATTAGTTTAAAACATTAAACCAAATGCAAAAAAAAAAATATTATGCTTCCCTCCCTTTGATTCCAGTGAGATTAGTTTATCCAACGGAACCAACGATGCTCCGAAAGTGCATTATTATCAGGAACATAGTTGGAATCATGAAGGAATTGTAATCTACCCTCAGGTTTAAACAGTGTGCCTCAGGCTAAAAATCCTCCCAAAACATATCTGAAATATATGGAAGTGCAGCAATTTGCTCCTTGGTTGATGAAACAATGGCCAACAATCATTAAGCATTCAGTAGACCTGGCCAAAGTTAGACTTCATTCTAAATTAATACAGGTAATCAACTTATTTTGGGCACAATTGAGCCCAAAATTTCTGTTGCCAAGTGAGAACATTTGTTAAGTGAGTTTTACCCCATTGTATGACCTTTCTTGCCAGAGTTGTTAAGTGAATCATTGCAATTGTTAAATTAGTAGCAATAGCAATAGCAGTTAGACTTATATACCGCTTCATAGGGCTTTCAGCCCTCTCTAAGCGGTTTACAGAGTCAGCATATTGCCCCCAACAACAATCCGGGTCCTCATTTCACCCACCTCGGAAGGATGGAAGGCTGAGTCAACCCTGAGCCGGTGAGATTTGAACAGCCGAACTGCAGAACTGCAGTCAGCTGAAGTAGCCTGCAGTGCTGCATTTAACCACTGTGCCATCTCGGCCCTGAGTAGCACTGTTGTTAAGTGAATCTTGTCTACCCCATTGACTTTGCTTGTCAGCAGGTTGCAAAAGTTGAACATGTGAACCTTGGACAGTGCAACTGTCATAAATATGAACCAGTTGCCATGCTTCCGAATTTTGATCATACGACCATAGGGATGCTACAATGGATACAAGTGGGAAAAATTGTCTTAAGTCATATTTTTTTCAGTGTTGTTGTAAATTGTTGTAAACAGCCCCCAAATGAACTGTTGAAAGTTGAGGGCTACCTGTATGTTCTATTTCTTGTTCAGATGCCTTAAATTAATATTCATTGATATGTGGTTGTCAATGTTAATGGTTGTTAATATTAGTGAGCAGCATGGAAATGATCAGCCTGGGCAACCTTAAGATATTCCCATCCCCCCTTCTCTTCCCAGACTGGCAGGAGAAATTGGGGCAACCCATTTTAATTTTAAGCTAATTATATTGTTGTTAGGTTGGAGTGAGTGAAGAAGCTGAGATAAGAAACAATGATTTTAATTTTATAGCAATAGCAGTTAGACTTATATACCGCTTCATAGGGCTTTCAGCCCTCTCTAAGCGGTTTACAGAGTCAGCATATCACCCCCAACAACAACCCGGGTCCTCATTTTACCCACCTCGGAAGGATGGAAGGCTGAGTCAACCCTGAGCCGGTGAGATTTGAACAGCCAAACTGCAGAACTGCAGTCAGCTGAAGTAGCCTGCAGTGCTGCATTTAACCACTGTGCCACCTCGGCTCCATTACTATTACTATTGCTATTGATTTTAATTTTGTTTTGTTCCAATTAATAGATTTGTTGCTGCTATTATTATTGCCATTATCATTATGTTTTCCCAAAGATGATTCCATGGGAGCAATGGAGTACATGTAGTTCTTGATTAATAATGATACCTGGAACAGGAATTTATTTAGCAATGACATAAAGCATAACAACATGTGCCCACATCATTTAGCAATAACAGTCCCAGCAATCTCTGGTTGCTGTCATTAAGCAAGGATTGTGGGTCATTAAGTGTGAACAAGCATGGCTGGAGGAAATCCTAAAAAAACTGGCTTGCATGTATCCGAACTTACAACCTAAATGCTGGAGATGTGATTGTGTTGATTACCATATATGGTGGGACTTGTAAAAAGGTTAAAGCATTTTGGATAAAAATATGGTGGATTGTGCAAAATGTTCTTTAAAAAAGGATAAAGTTTACCCCTCAGTTATTCCTGTTAGGTATAATTACTGACTGTACAGTTATAGAGACTAACTTGATTTTGCATTTAATAACGGCAGCAAGACTGTTGGTGGCGCAATACTGGAAGAAGGAAGATTTGCCTACTATTCAAGAATGGACATTAAAAGTAACAAACTTAGCAGAGATGGCTAAAATAGCAGCATATCTCAAGGATCATTCAAATGAGAGATATAAACTGGAGTGGAGAAGATGGATTGCCTATATTCAAAATAAATATGAGATTAAGAAATTCCAGATAGTTTATGACTGAGAAGAAACAAGGAATGATATAATCTGTTTAAAGTTAGCTTAGCAAAGAGGAGTTAAAGCTCAAATGAAAGATGATACTAACTTTCTTTAAGTTTATTTTAGAATATCTTTGTTAAAGATTTATACCCTGTATTGGTTCTGGGAAGTTGGGGGGGGGAAGGTTGGCGGGTGGTGGGGTTCGGGTGGGGAGGGCAGGGGGGAGGTAAACATTTGTAAAAGGTTTTTTTTCTAAAATTTTCAAAATGGCTGAAGGAAGATGGCCTTTTTGGGGTGTTGGAGAGTATGTGTCAGCCTCTGCCTTGCTGCTGCTTCGGCTGCCATTGAAACGGGGAGGGGGGCATGGTATTTGGGAGGGGAATCATTATGTGCAGGAGGAATATTCTAGAAGCTGTCCTGACCATATCATTGCGCATGTGGAGGAAGGGAGTTTCCCGCCAAGGCTAACTGTCCAGCATTCCATCCTGGTGATGTTTTTTGAAGTTATCTCCCACCTGACAGTTGAGGGAAATTATTATTGGACTGGGGTGCTAAGGGGAGGGAATTGAACTATACATGATATTCCTTGCTTTCGCGCCCAATTAACTAGACTCAGCTTTGCTTTGCTATTATTCGTTTGTAATTAGTAAAAGTAGACTTAATTTCAACCAAATGGAGATGAGTGGTTTCTTTCCTGATTATTAAATGAAGCAGCACCTGACAGTACAGCTGATGTGATGCTATGCAAGTACATCAGGCTGAACCCTTGCAGAGAAACTGTTCCTGATAATAACGGCAGAAGAGAAAGAAATAGCATGATTGCTACAAATTCAATAGACTGCAACTCTTCTCCCTGCACCCTCAAAAGCAAATACATAGACTACATTACATAATTAAGGTGTAACTGAGGTAATTCAAGGAGCAAATCTTTGGAATGTGATCTAAAGCCAGCTTCCTGGGTGGCCAAATCATCATGTGCCTCTTTAGTGGGAGTGCTGCCAAAGGCTTTAAAGGATCATTAGGCAATTTCTAGAAATGTTGGGAAAATTGAATGTAACAGTTATGGGCATAGGCAGAGACAGGAAATCCCTATGATGATGCTGGGATGTCAAAATGCAGACCCAGTGGAAATAAACCAAAGCCAAATGCAATACAGAACTCCGCTTTGAAATTCAACTGAACTGACATGGTTTATATGAAAGAAAGAAAGAAATGTACTTCCCCTAATGCAGCTGTGTGGGACTTGCCGAGAACATCCTAGATATGGGAATAGTGATAAAATCCCAGCGGATCCCATCATTAAACCATCTATTAA